>NC_028644.1:27242463-27297463 GCF_001406875.1 Solanum pennellii
GTATACTATCTAATAGGCTAGTATTGATTGGTACGAGGTAATAACTTAGTCTAATATCGAATACGATGCTTAATATGAGGTAAAGATAAGGGTTAGGATAGCAACACACGTAGCCGGACCAAGGTGCGGAGTGACATTTTCTAGATGCCGGACCAAGGATTTAGAAATACATAACTTATCACTTTGCATGCAAGATACTAGGAAAGAATTGTTATAGTTACACTTATCAAGTTATGAACCTGTGGGGAACACGTAGACCCTAGTTACTTTGATTTATTGATTAAACTCCAACATTAGAAGCTGTTAGTTGTCTCCTTTTATTTTTCTAGTTATTTTCATTTATTTAGGAATAGAAACCCCCCTTTTATTGTCTTTGCTTTCCAAGGAAGTAATTGACTGAACAATAGTAGTAATATATTGAAGATAAGTCTAAACTATTTTCCTCGTGGGAACGATCCCAACATCACTAGATGATTTCTTCCTGATATGTTCATTTCATCTACATAAAAATTCTGTCTAACCTAGGTTAAAAATCTTCGAAATTGCCGTGTTTACAACCCTAGAAATAGGTGCTTTAGCATTGCTAGTTTACTAGGTATTTGGCTTTGACAAATGTAGGTTCGAACACTACCAATTCAATTTGGGTCATAGGGGATGAATGAGGCATCCCCAGTTCTGTCACTGATTTACAGAACGAGACCCCGATGACGGACCGTCGTACCCACGACGGACCGTCGTATTGTCAGTTCCAAAAGCCCTAATACCCCACTACCCAATTTTAAGCAAGCGTCCTCAAACGGACACATGTGACGGACCGTCGTCTTTACGACGGTCCGTCCTTCACAACCGTTGTGGTTGTAAGAGAACCTGTTCCTAAGGGTCTCTCTACATTTTTCTAAGTTTCCTCAAACGGACAAGTACGACGCACCGTCATACCCATGACGGTCTGTCCTGCATGACCGTTATGATGGTCAGAGACCCCTCTCCTAAGTGTCTCCATATTTTTTTTCAAGTGTCCTCTGACGGACACCTACGACGGACCGTCGTACCTGTTACGGTCCGTCCTGCATATACCGTCATACTTGTCCGAGACTCTCCTTCAGGGTTCTCCATATACACAAAGTCCAAGTAAGACACGACGGACCCCATGACGGTCCGTCATAGTCACGACGAGCCGTCACCTGGCCCGTCTTGCTTCACTGTTACTATAGAAATGTCATTTTATTTTAATTTTTTTTGTATTTATTTGTCTTGTTTGCTACTTCTAGTACTAATATTGATCCTTTACATTACTATCTACTATAGCACCTAAACAAGATCGAGTCTATGCACGCGGGCGATCGAAGTCTGTCGCCCCATCTGCCCGCCTGGTCATTGGCTCTGATGATGAGCGTGACCCCGAGTACGTGCCTCCAGGCACTTCCACCCCTTCCCGTGCTGCACGTGCTGCAAGAGACACACCCAAAAAGGTGTCTTCCGGCGTAATCACTGCCTCCCAGTCTGATGAGGAGCACACACTGACCTGCACACCTTCTAGGTCAGCCACCAATGAAGAAGGAGCGTCTGGCTCCTTAGGAGTTTCGTGTTCGGAGGAGGCCTCCGACTCTGCTCAGGTTCCCGCACCCGCCACCGCTGCAGCGTTGGCCTCGTCTGATGAGGCTGACAGTTTGGAATCCACACCCGGTTCGCCAGCTCATGCTCTCATCCCGACTACTGACAATCCCAACCGGTGGTGTGTCGACGGGCAATTTCAAGTCTACTCCGACGCAAAGTTCCTGAATGACAAAGGAGTTATGACTCGAACACTCACATTGGAGCGGCGGGTCCTTACAGGGAGTCTCCCGTTGATGCCTGAGATCCACAATCTCTTCACCAGACATAGACTGGAGTGGACAGCACGTCCGTTGGGACGTTATTGTGAAGAGCGGGTCCGAGAGTTCTATGCATCCTAAGTAGCGATTCTCCGATCACAGACTGATAGGCAGGCTGCCCCCGCCAAACAGGTTCCACTGGAGCAGGTCCGTGTACGGGGCATTCAGGTTGATATCTCCCTGCCTGCCATCCGCCGGTATCTATACGGCGAGGGTGTTGATGCTACTCGGACCCCTCTCACTGCCGAGTTTGACTACCGATGGCAGCTTGTTAATGATGGCCAATTCCTGCGCGAGGCATCGCTGAGAGAGACCACCAGGAGGTGGATGGATCTGCACTTGTCAGTTGATGGAGAGGGTGCCGACTGGGTGACCGAGCCGAAGGGGGCCATCAAGAAGGCCAACCTGACTTTCACAGCGAAGTTTTTGTGGTTGATTGTACGCCACTGCCATTCCCCCACAGCCGCTGATAGTATCGTCACATGGGATCGAGCAGTACTGATGGCGGCGATGATAGCCGGGTTCGAGGTGGATTTTGCGTGGCTTCTATAGGCGGTCATGCACGAGAGGGCTTTTAAAGTCACAAATACTTACCCTTTCCCGTGCATGATATTTTGTCTATGCAGGTCTGCCGGTGTGCCTATATGGCACATTGATCAGCTCAAGTCCCCGCTGGTAACAGTTGATATCGGCCTCATCAGGGATGAGGACAATGTGTTGGCTCCACGCAGAGGGCCCCGTCCAGAGTTGCCTCCTGTTGGTGACAATCTGGCTGAGACGGTATCACAGTCACGCACGGCTGCGCAGGAGGCTTCCACTGACACTACCCCGGTCGAGTCTATCCCGGGTAGTAGCACCGCCCCGAGCTCCTCTCGCTCAGCCCCTTTACCCGCTCTGGTCCCGCTTGCTAGGGTCCAGAAATTAAAGGCACAGATGGCCACACTTCTGTATCACATCCAGCCTTGGATGCAGAAGTATATTGCTGAGGCAGAAGAGCGCTTGGAGCGGAGAATGGTCCAACACACAGAGCGGAAGATCGCTCAGGTTCATCAGCGCTTGGACGCTTTTGAGTTGCGAGTGCTAGCCCTACCATCCCCTCCGGTGGATGTCTCGACCCTTCAGGCTGCGGTCGACAGTCTTCGAGCAGATATTAATACTATCTTAGAGGCTAGGGTGCCTGAGTCTGAGGCCCCTTCTGCAGAGGTTGCTGAAGACAAAGTGTTGTCGGCCCTATTCGCCACTTCAGACATTCCACCACCTCCCCCTCGAGAGCATGCCAAGAGGCGTAGGGGTCTAGAGGAGGATGAGGTGCGAGCATGGAAGAAGGAGCGCCGTGAGATGGAGGCTGCGAGGAGAGCCTCGCTTCCTGAGGAGGAGGCACGTCAGATGAGAGCAGAAGAGTTAGCTGCTGGGGCGTCTAGCTCCAGAACTGTGGAGATAGCGGGAGGCACTGCTGATAGTGCTGTTGTTGCTGAGGACACCACTGAGGGTGTCCAGAATATAGAGGAAGTGGGTTCCGGGGAACCGGACCCACCAGCTTGCTGATCGTCAGCACTTTGCGCCCCATGTTTGCTTCACCTACCACTCTAGTATTTAAATTTTTTTTTATGCATTGGGGACAATTGCATGTCTTTTTGTTGGGGGTGGGGTAAATGGAAGTGAGTGATAGGGTGAAGTCTGAGTAGACCAATTCACTATCCTCTTTTGGGGTTTTCTTGCCTGTGTTCTTTTTCCCTAAGAGACTGATTACTTTTTCTGTTGAACCGGCATGTCTATATCTTGTGTACATAGTTTAATTCTGGAGCATGATGGCTAAAATGATATCCTGATAAAATGGAAAATGATGCATGACTAGGCATAGTAATTGATAAATGTGTGGCTCTAAGCATGACATAGAGGTACACCACTGCATTACCCTAAGTCTAAAATTCGAACTAGGTGTCTGATAATCTGGTAGAGTGATGAAATGTCAAGTGAGTGTGAGGAAAATTTTAATAGTCCACTATTTGTACTGAGCTAGAACTTGCCTGGTTAGTCCTGCTAAAAGTAAGTTGTAATAGACAATTACGAAAGAATCATAGGCCCTTATTCAATATAGCCCATTTTTACCCTAAATAAAAGAAAACCAAATGAAATTTATCCTTCTTCGACCCAAATTAATTGAGCTTAAATTAGATCTTTCTCTTTCACCCCAACTGATCTTTTCTGGGAATAATGTGTTGGCCCTGGTCCCTTCCTGGACATGTGCACCTCAGCTTATGCCAAAAGCATAAGTTGAGGGTGGCTAATGCAGTAAACAACCTTCGTTATGGCCCTGACCCAACTTTGGGTATTGTGTACTTTGACTCATGGCAAAGCCATGAGTTGAGGGTGGCTATTATGAGGATGCTCTGGAAAGTGGGGTTGAAAGAACAAAGAGAGAGAAAGAAAAAAAGTAAAATGACTCAAAATTAGTTGTAACAAAATTAAAGAAAAAGAAAAATATACAAGAAATACAAGCAAGAAAAGAAGAGAGTCACTTACACAAATGAAGAAAGAAGAGAAAATAGCAAGGTGAAAGAATATGAGGAACTGGGCGGGATAAAATGATGGAAAATGGTATGTTTAGCCGATATGTCAAGGAGGGCAAAAAGTCACTAAAGTATACCTAAATATACCCTACCTGACCCTGAGCCGATGTTACAAGCTAAGAAAGTCCTATTGTGATCCTAAGGGTTGTATAGCGAACTTAAAGCAGTGAAAATAAGGGCAAGCTTATGGAAATAGGAATGAATGAGTGTGAATTTGTTCTGAGAGTGAGTGTTGAAAAGTAATCCTTATACTCAAACAAAAATCATTGTGTGAAAAATGAGGATTTTGTTTTGAAGTGAGGACACTAGTTGCAATACCGGAAATATTAGCACCTCGGTGAGAAATTGAAAAGGATAGGTGTTAGTGCATGGTGAGTCTGTGTCATGGTCTGATTCCACCTAATTCAAGCCTAATAGTGATTGCATGCATAAATATGACGAGATTAATCGGGATTGATAGCCAAATGATTGCAAAGGATAAAACATGGATACTATTGTACAAAGATTGTGTATTGAGTCATAGTGCCTCGCTTGAGGACAAACAACGAATTTAAGTTGAGGGTGTTGATATACCGTGGTTTCACGGTATTATTAATACTTTTTCCTTAAGTTTAGTGTGTCCAAAAGCCTTTTTGTGATAATTTTTCTATAAGTTTCTCCTTATTTGCAGGAAATCTGTCCATTGATAAATGCGGAGGTTTTTGAGCGAAGAAATGCAGAAGAGACCACCTACGGAGCTTGTGACGGTCCGTCATGCTTGTGACGGTCCGTAGGTGGCAGCGTAGTGCAGCTGCTGAAGGAAAATGGGGAAGTCTGACCAAGTGTGGGGTTACAGAGTCCATGACGGTCCGTCTAGTCTATGACGGTCCGTCCTGCAGGTTCGTCATTAAGTTCAGAGAAGTAGTCCCAGTACTCATATTCGAAGAGTTTAAGTGTTTTGGAATGAAGACCGTCGACGGACCGTTGTGCCTGTGACGATCCGTCATACTTGCCGTCGAGGGTAATGAATAGAGTAGCAGAAGAAAGTTGCACAAGTATGGGACGATCCGTCGTGATGTCCGTCGACCCAGCCGCGTTTTGACAGATTTCCCGCAAATAGAGTTCTTGTTTAATTAGGTTTTTATTTTCTATAAATAGTTCAAAAAACCTCGTTTTTGGGGTTAGACGCTGGATTATTAGTTAGAATCTGTATTATTAGGTAATCTTGAGATTTTTATCATTGAGTGTTAGTGATTTTTTTTGATTAATCAAGCGAACTTTCGGATTTTACTATTTCTCATTGAAGTAAGTACATGAATTCTTATATCATATATTTGAATATTGTGATTATGACTATGGGTAACTAAACTCCATAACTAGGGTTGTGGGAACCATAGGCAAATAATGAGGTAAAACCTAACTAAAATAACAATTCTAGAACAGTGTCTTGCATGTATTGATAATTCTTTCGCATAGAAGTCTTTTTAACGGATGTCCAACGTTAGAACTCGCCTTAATGCAACTTTCCGAACCAAGGAGGTAGATAATAGGTATTTGGGTTAGACAAATGTAAGTTCAAACACTACCAATTCAATTTGGGTCATAGGGGATGAATGGGTCACCCCCAGTTCTGTCACTGATTTACAGAACGAGACCCCGATGACGGACCGTCGTACCCACGACGGACCGTCGTAGGGTCCGTTCCAAAAGCCCTAACACCCCACTGCCCAATTTTATGCAAGCGTCCTCAAACGGACACATGTGACGGACCGTCGTCTTTACGACGGTCCGTCCTTCACAACCGTTGTGGTTGTAAGAGAACCTGTTCCTAAGGGTCTCTCTACATTTTTCTAAGTTTCCTCAAACGGACAAGTACGACGCACCGTCATACCCATGACGGTCCGTCCTGCATGACCGTTATGATGGTCAGAGACCCCTCTCCTAAGTGTCTCCATATTTTTTTTCAAGTGTCCTCTGACGGACACCTACGACGGACCGTCGTACCTATGACGGTTCGTCCTGCACATACCGTCATACTTGTCCGAGACTCTCGTTCAGGGTTCTCCATATAAACAAAGTCCAAGTAAGACACGACGGACCCCATGACGGTCCGTCATAGTCACGACGAGCCGTCACCTGGCCCGTCGTGCTTCACTGTTACTATAGAAATGTCATTTTATTTTAATTTTTTTGTATTTATTTGTCTTGTTTGCTACTTCTAGTACTAATATTGATTCTTTACAGGTACTATCTACTATGGCACCTAAACAAGATCAAGTCTATGCACGCGGGCGATCGAAGTCTGTCGCCCCGTCTGCCCGCCTGGTCATTGGCTCTGATGATGAGTGTGACCCCTAGTACGTGCCCCCAAGCACTTCCACCCCTTCCCGTGCTGCACGTGCTGCCACAGACACACCCAAAAAGGTTGCGTCCGGCGTAGTTACTGCCTCCCAGTATGATGAGGAGCGCACACTGACCGGCACACCTTCTGGGTCAGCCACCAATGAAGAAGGAGCGTCTGGCTCCTTAGGAGTTTCGTGGTCGGAGGAGGCCTCCGGCTCTACTGAGGTTCCCGCACCCGCCACCGCTGCAGCGTCGGCCTCGTCTGATGAGGCTGACAGTTCGGAATCCACACCCGGTTCACCAGCTCATGCTCTCACCCCGGCTACTAACCAGCCCAACTGGTGGTGTGTCGACGGGCAATTTCAAGTCTACTCCGATGCAAAGTTCCTGAATGACAATGGAGTTATGACTCGAACACTCACATTGGAGCGGCGGGTCCTTACAGGGAGTCTCCCGACGATGCCTGAGATCCCCAATCTCTTCACCAGACATAGACTGGAGTGGACTGCACGTCCGTTGGGATGTCATAGTGAAGAGCTGGTCCGAGAGTTCTATGCATCCTACGTAGCGACTCTCCGATCACAGACTGATAGGCGGGCTGCCCCCGCCAAACAGGCCCCACTGGAGCAGGTTCGAGTACGGGGCATTCAGGTCGATATCTCCCTGCCTGCCATCCGCCGGTATCTATACGGCGAGGGTGTTGAGGCTACTCGGACCCCTCTCACTGCCAAGTTTGACTACCGATGGCAGCTTGTTAAAGATGGCCAATTCCTGCGCGAGCCATCGCTGAGAGAGACCACCAAGAGTTGGATGGCTCTGCACTTGTCAGTTGATGGAGAGGGTGCCGACTGGGTGACCGAGCCGAAGGGGGCCATTAAGAAGGCCAACCTGACTTTCACGGCGAAGTTTTTCTGGTTGATTCTCCGCCACTGCCTTTCCCCCACAGCCCCTAATAGTATCGTCACATGGGATCGAGCAGTACTGATGGCGGCGATGATAGCGGGGTTTGAGGTGGATTTTGCGTTGATTCTACAGGCGGTCATGCACGAGGGGGCTTTTACAGTCACAACTACTTACCCTTTCCCGTGCATGATATTTTCTCTATGCAGGTCTGCCGGTGTGCCTATATGGAACGTTGATCAGATCAAGACCCCTCTGGGCACAGTTGATATCGGCCTCATCAGGGATGAGGCCAATGAGTTGGCTCCACGAAGAGGGCCCCGTCCAGAGTTGCCTCCTCTTGGTGACAATCTGGCTGAGACGGTAGCACAGACCCGCACGGCTGTGCAGGCGGCTTCCACTGACACTACCCCGGTCGAGTCTATCCCGGGTAGTAGCACCGCACCGAGCTCCTCTCGCTCAACCCCTTTATCCGCTCTGGTCCCGCTTGTTAGGGTCCAGAAATTAAAGGCACAGATGGCCACACATCTGCATCAGATCCAGCCTTGGATGCAGAAGTCTATTGCTGAGGCAGAAGAGCGCTTGGAGCGGAGAATTGTCCAACACACAGAGCGGAAGATCGCTGAGGTTAATCAGCGCTTAGACGCTTTTGTGTTGCGAGTGCTAGCCCAACCATCCCCTCCGGTGGATGTGTCGACCCTTCAGGCTGCGGTCGAAAGTCTTCGAGCAGATATTGATACGATCTTAGAGGCTAGGGTGCCTGAGTCTGAGGCCCATTCTGCAGAGCCTGCTGAAGACACAGTGCTGGCGGCCCTATTCGCCACTTCAGACATTCCACCACCTCCCCCTCGAGAGCATTCCAAGAGGCGTAGGGTTCGAGAGGAGGATGAGGCGCGAGCACGGAAGAAGGAGCGCCGTGAGATGGAGGCTGCGAGGAGAGCCTCGCTTGCTGAGGAGGAGGCGCGTCAGATGAGAGCTTTAGAGTTAGCTGCTGGGGCGTCTAGCTCCTAAACTGTGGAGATAGCGGGAGGCACTGCTGATAGTGCTGTTGTTGCTGAGGACACCACTGAGGGTGTCCAGATTACAGAGGAAGTGGGTTCCGGGGAACCGGACCCACCAGCTTGCTGATCGTCGGCGCTTTGCGCCCCAGGTTTGCTTCACCTACCACTCTAGTATTTAAATTCTTTTTATGCATTGGGGACAATTGCATGTCTTTTTGTTGGGGGTGGGGTAAATGGAAAGTGAGTGCTAGGGTGAAGTCTGAGTAGCCCAATTCACTATCCTCTTTTGGGGTTTTTTTGCCTGTGTTCTTTTTCCCCAAGTGACTGATTACTTTTTCTGTTGAACCGGCATGTCTATATCTTGTGTACATAGTTTAATTCTTGAGCATGATTGCTAAAATGATATCCTGATAAAATGGAAAATGATGCATGACTAGGCATAGTAATTGATAAATGTGTGGCTCTAAGCATGACATAGAGGTACACCACTGCATTACCCTAAGTCTAAAATTCCAACTAGGTGTCTGATAATCAGGTAGAGTGATGAAATGTCAAGTGAGTGTGCGGAAAATTTGAATAGTCCACTATTTGTACTGAGCTAGAACTTGCCTGGTTAGTCTTGCTAAAAGTAAGCTGTAATAGACAATTAGGAAAGGATCATAGGCCCTTATTCAATATAGCCTATTTTTTGCCTAAATAAAAGAAAACCAAATGAAATTTATCCTTCTTCGATCCAAATGATTTGAGCTTAAATTAGATCTTTCTTTTTCACCCCAACTGAGCTTTTCTGGGAATAATGTGTTGGCCCTGGTCCCTCCTTGGACATGTGCACCTCAGCTTATGCCAAAAGCATAAGTTAAGGGTGGCTAATGCAGTAAACAACCTTCGTTATGGCCCTGATCCAACTTTGGGTATTGTGTACTTTGACTCATGGCAAAGCCATGAGTTGAGGGTGGCTATAATGAGGAATGCTCTTGAAAGTGTGGTTGAAAGAACAAAGAGAGAGAAAGAACAAAAGTAAAGTGACTCAAAATTAGTTGAAAGAAAAGTAAAGAAAAAGAAAAATATACAAGAAATAGAATCAAGAAAAGAAGAGAGTCACTTACACAAATGAAGAAAGAAGAGAAAATAGCAAGGTGAAAGAATATGAGAAACTGGGCGAGATAAAATGATGGAAAATGGTATGTTTAGCCGATATGTCAAGGAGGGCAAACACTAAAGTATACCTAAATATACCCTACCTGACCCTGAGCCTATGTTACAAGCTAAGAAAGTCCTATTGTGATCCTAAGGGTTGTATAGCGAACTTAAAGCAGTGAAAATAAGGGCAAGCTTATGGCAATAGGTATGAATGAGTGTGAATTTGTTCTGAGAGTGAGTGTTGAAAAGTAATCCTTATACTCAAATTGAAATCATTGTGTGAAAAATGAGGATTCTGTTTTGAAGTGAGGACACTAGTTGCAATACCGGAAATATTAGCACCTCGGTGAGCAATTGAAGAGGATAGGTGTTAGTGCATGGTGAGTCTGTGTCATGGTCTGATACCACATTATTCAAGCCTAATAGTGATAGCATGCATAAATATGACGAGATTAATCGGTATTGATAGCCAAATGATTGCAAAGGATAAAACATGGATACTATTGTACAAAGATTGTGTATTGAATCATAGTGCGTCGCTTGAGGACAAACAACGAATTTAAGATGAGGGTGTTGATATACCGTGGTTTCACGGTATTATTAATACTTTTTCCTTAAGTTTAGTGTGTCCAAAAGCCTTTTTGTGCTAATTTTTATATAAGTTTCTCTTTATTTTGCAGGAAATCTGTCCAAAGATGAATGCGGAGATTTTGAGCGAAGAAATGCAGAAGAGACCACCTACGGAGCTTATGACGGTCCGTCGTGCTTGTGAAGGTCCGTAGGTGGCAGCGTAGTGCAGCTGCTGAAGGAAGATGGGGAAGTCTGACCAAGTGTGGGGTTACGAAGCTTGTGACGGTCCGTCGTGTCTATGACGGTCCGTCCTGCAGGTTCGTCATGAAGTTCAGAGAAGTAATCCCAGTACCCATATTCCAAGAGTTGAAGTGTTTTGGAACGAAGTCCCTCGACGGACCGTTGTGCCTATGACGGTCCGTCATACTTGCCGTCGAGGGTAATGAAGAGAGCAGCAGAAGAAATTGCACAAGTATGGGACGACGGAGTCCACGACGGTCCGTCGTGACCACGACGATCCGTCGCGAGGTCCGTCGACCCAGCCGCGTTTTGACAGATTTCCAGCAAATAGAGTCCTTGTTTAATTAGGTTTTTATTTTTTATAAATAGTTCGAAAAACCTCGTTTTTGAGGTTAGACTCTGTAATATTAGTGAGACTCCGTATTGTTAGACTCTGGATCATTATTAGACTCTGTGTATTAGTGTTAGACTTTTGATTATCATTAGACTTTTTGTGAGATTCTTGATTACTTTGAGATTCTTGCAAGTGATTGTTGGTGATTTTTGGTGATTAATCAAGCGAACTTTCGGATTTTACTCTTTCTCATTGAAGTAAGTACATGAATTCTTATATAATATATTTGAATATTGTGATTATGACTATGGGTAACTAAACTCCATAACTAGGGTTGTGGGAACCATAGGCAAATAATGAGATAAAACCTAACTAAAATAACAATTCTAGAATAGTGTCTTGCATGTATTAATAATTCTTTCGCTTAGAAGTCTTTTTAACGGATGGCCAACGTTAGAACTCGCCTTAATGCTACTTGCCGGACCAAGGAGGTAGATAATAGGAAAAGAATTATCAACATAGATTTAGTGTATACTATCTAATAGGCTAGTATTGATTGGTACGAGGTAATAACTTAGTCAAATATCGAATACGATGCTTAATATGAGGTAAAGATAAGGGTTAGGATAGCAACACACGTAGCCGGACCAAGGTGCGGAGTGACATTTTCTAGATGCCGGACCAAGGATTTAGAAATACAAAACTTATCACTTTGCATGCAAGATACAAGGAAAGAATTGTTATAGTTAGACTTATCAAGTTATGAACCTGTGGGGAACACGTAGACCCTAGTTACTTTGATTAATTATTAAACTCCAACATTCGAAGCTGTTAGTTGTCTCCTTTTATTTTGCTGGTTATTTTCATTTATTTAGGAATAGAAACTCCCCCTTTTATTGTTTTTGCTTTCCAAGGAAGTAATTGACTGAACAATAGTACTAATAGATTGAAGTTAAGTCTAAACTATTTTCCTAGTGGGAGCGATCCCAACCTCACTAGTTGGGTTATTTACTTGACACGACCGCTTTACTTCTTATTTGAGAAGTAAGTTTGAGCGTATCAGTGGACCTTGAAGACTTGGCCGACTCTAATCCTGAAGTAGTGGCCGACTCTGATCCTGAAGTCGTGGCCTACTCGGAGCCAGATGTTGAGCCCCCTTTTGTACTGGAACAAACCCTATTTGGTGAGCCGATCAGTGTGCGCTCCTCATCAGACTGGAAGCAATGACTACATCAGAGTTTATCTTCCGTGGGGTACCCCAAGTGGCTTAGGATGATGTTGTTGGCTTTTTAGTGTCCACAGGAATATAGGTTGGGTCCTTCTCGTGTCTGTGTCTTTATCAATCAATCGATACGACGGGGGGAATGACTTTGATTTGACTTTTTTGGAGTAAACCACTTGCTTTTTTGGAGCTATTTCACATGTGGAGCAATTTTTACGAGCAATAAAACTTACGACGCAGTCAAAAAAAATTTCCATTTTTCAATTAAAATTGACGAGCCCTATCGATGGTCCATGGGTTGATGTACGGATCTTGTTATCTTCGGTCGATTGGATCTGTTGAAAAACATACTGTTTGATCTAAATGACAAATGTACTGAATGGCCCTTTGATCAATCGATAGACAATAGTTCATATTCATCATTTGACACTTGTGCTTATATTTAGGCTTGACCAAGTACGGACCCAATCGAAGGTCTATCAATTGAACGACGGTCCATAGATGGGGTCTCGTGACTGAGGACTGTGCTAGATTTTAGGCCTCTTTCAATTCAAATTTTGAGTTTCTTTAGTTACCAATTATTAATAGCAACTAAGTCTATATATGCTTTTCAAAATATACTATGCTAGTTCATCGTTCCTAGGGTGCTAATTTCTTGCAATTCTCTAACCATGATTTGTATAAAGCAAGGAAACCTAAGTAACAATGACACTTAGACATAGACACACAAATAGAGGGTAGTTAATATGCTACACAATCACTCTATATCATCCCAAGGGTAATTACTACGAAACTATTAGCATGCAGTGATGATCAATTTAGTTCAAAGATCAAAAATACATTTCTGACTTCTTATTTTAAATATAAACGAGTATTCTAAGTGAGGAGAAGTCAAATTACCTATCAAGCTATGAAGCGTGTTGTGATTGTGTGCCTTGAATAATGTGCGACCTAAAGACAAATCCAACGCTCGCTGAACCCGATCACTGAACTTTTGAGAATGAAAAGGTAGAGAATTTGTGCTAGAGATGATTGGGATTTGCGAAAGTGATAAAAATGAGGACTTGAAGAGATTTGGTTATGAATTGTGGAGTCATTTAGGGAGGTAAGTAATATGGTGAAACAATAATGGAAGGAATTCGGGGAGAAAATTGAAAGGCAAAAAGAATTTGAATGGGAAATATAGGCGGCCGGTCAGGTCGGTTCTCTGGCAGACTGGATAACGGAAACCCCATTGACGGTCCGTTGATTTATCGACGGTCTGTCGGTTGTAACCGTCGATCACTCTTCTATAAAGACAATTTATATGCTTACCTGGGGTCTGCAAACGCCATTGATGGTCCTTTGATTGAGTGATGGGTCGTCGATGGGGTCTGTAGACCTCTGAACCACACCATTTTCTCAAGATCCTGATTTTGGCCAACTACATATGTAACAATGGTTAGGCTATTCTTTTTGTACTTTCTGTTAGACTTTCTAGAAATGGACCCTATTCAAATCTCTATGCAACACTATCACACAAATACAAAGAGAATGAAACACCTAGAGAACATAACAAAGCAAAAACTCTTTCTTTAGGGGAAACAAAATCAATTGTTGGCTAGAGTGAACACATAGTTTGCATCCCAAGAAGCACATGATTTAATGTTGCGGCATGACATTGTCCCATCAATTAGTAGGACTTCTTCTGAATGTTGGCCTCAACAACTTTGTGAACACTTTCTGCATGCCCCATGTAGATCTTAATCCTTTGTCCGTTTATTGTGAACCTTGTGTGTTCCTTGTTCTCTAGCTAAAATTCTCCAAGAGGAAACACTTTGGTGATGAGGAATGGCCCTATCCATTTGGACTAGAGTTTTCCAAAAATAAACGCAACCTTGAGTTGAATAGAAACACAAGATATCAAACCTTAAATTCTTTCTTTTCAATTCCTTGATCATGATACATCTTCATCTTCGCTTTTATATGGATAAACTTTTAGAGGCTTTTAGGAGCTACTCGTAAAACAAATTCAACTCATTTAGCCTTATTTGTGACGCTCCTGTCCAATCCAAGTTCAGTCTCTTCATTTCCCACATAGCATTATGCTCTTGTAACAACCCTAAAAATAGATATGCAAAGTGATACTTCATGTGTCTAGAATGCCTACGATTAGACCGGGTTCACATGGATTGATGCGCGTAGAACCAGACCTCGAAACCCTTGATAAAGCTAAGAACACTAACTTGGTAATTTAGTTGATCTAGGAAAGGTTGGGTCCATACATGTAGGGCTCTCGAATACAAAGATTTACTCAAAGGAGACTTTACCAGACATAAAAAGGTGAAAATCTTAGGTTTGGAGGGTCTAGGGGTAAAATGGTCTTTTTCCAGAATAAGGTTCTTATCGTAATTACCCTAAATATATAATTAATTATTTAATTAATAAGGTATAGGGTCATTTTACGGAGATAGGGCCTAAATTGGGCTCTTGAAGTGAAGTCTTGCTCCACCCGGGTTCGAACCTAGGTGGAAGCAATGAATTAAATTGTTTTTATTTTAAGTTGGTAAATTAATGTAATTATTTATATTATTATTTATTATCTTATTCAAAATAATTAAATCAGATCTTTTATAATTAAATAAAACCTTATTTGACTAAGTCCTAAACTAGACTCCTAATTCTAAGAAAACTCTCCTCTCCCATGTTCATCTCTCTCACTCACGTCTCTATTACTCCCAAAATAACTTAAAAAACAGTAGGTAAACCAAAGTTGGTTACACTTGAAGAACTCAAACGAAAATATATGTAAAAAAAAACAAACATTAAACAATCAGTAGGCAAAGAAAGGGTTTTCCGTCGAGTTTGATGTTGAACTTTTTGTTTTGGACAGGAGTGTTGGAGAAGATTTGTGCGGAAACATTAAGGTTTGAATGACAAAAAGGTATGGGTTCTCTTCTCTCTTTGTCCCTTTCCCAAGAGACCCTTAAGATTCAGTCAATTCTAATCCGAAAACTAGGATTGTTCCCGTTGCATGTCCCTATCACTATCTGCCGTTGAGTCGTATGTTGGGTATGGTTGCTGGTAGATATTAGGCAGGTAATGTGTTTTCGTGTTGAACATATTCATGAATGTGTGTTTTGAATAGTATGAATGACAACCTATGTTTTCTTGAAAGATGTGTATGTGTATACAATGTAGCCGTGACTCGTTTGGTTTGAGTTTCAAAAATAACATGTTATGGTTGTGTTCTTACGTGCACAAACTTATATAAATCGTGATGTTCATAAGTGACGTAAAAAAATTCTGATTTGAGTGCAATTCTTTATCGAATAAATCTTGAAAATGCACCTATATAACTCACTTAAAAACTATTTAAAACGTCTAAACATTTAATGTGAAAGAACTGAGAAAATATGCTGTAAAAATTTCCAGCAGCTTGTTAATGAGTTTTGGCCACGATAAGGAGAATTTCATTCTATGAAAAATGAATCAATATATGTGAGATCACTCACCATGTTGAAAATCAATGAAATAAGATGAAAAAAAGGGAATGTGGCATGTGGGACTCGAACCTATGACCTTGGCTGGAAAATGAAAAAATGAAAAGAAAAGAAATGAGAGGAGTGGGATTCGAACCCACAACCTCTCAGGCAGTAAAGGGGAAACAAAATGAAAAGAAAAGGAATGTGATGCGTGGGATTCGAACCCATGACCTCTTGCGCAGATATTAGGACAATTAAAAATGCAAATCAAAGAAATGTGAGGCATGGAAATTGAACCGACGACCTCTAGGCAATAAAGGAGAATTACAAGAAAAATAAAGTGAGGCTGTGGAGGTTTGATCTCTCAACCTCATGGTCAATGCAAGATAGTCAAGGAGAAAAAAATAAAGAAATAAAAGGGGTTGTAGGGGTTCGAACACAGAACCCCTCGGCCAAAAGGAGATAGTTTTAAAAAAATGAGGTTGTCGGGGTTCGATCCCACATCCTCTCAATCGCATCGAGCAAAAAATTATGAGAAAAACTAAGGAAAAAATAAAATGAAGGTGGTTGGGCTCGATCTAGGGTCCCAATGTCATGAGGACTAAAACTAAAATCAATGAAAAATGTAAGAGTTGTCCAACGGATTCGAACGTAGGTTCCCTTGCCCAAATTTCTGTATTGATACATAAGTCATACATGAATTAAATGTTCAAGAATAATGCCACCTACTTAGATCGAAATTGAGATATTGGCATACATACAAGATACATAAGTCTTGTACTACATAATCTTAGGAAGATATGAGTAACTTAACAAACTACGAATGATGACTCATGGCTTGTATCTATATACCCATAAGTCTCGCATACATTTAAAAGTAAGTGAACCTAAGATGTATGCAATGAAATGATGAAATAAACAATGAAAAGATGGAATGAACAATCAAATAATGAAATGAAAGGATGAAATTAACAATGAAATGATGAAATGAACAATGAAATGATGAAACCCTAGAAGGGTTAAATAAGTGTGTGAAACACACTAAATGTCCAAGTGCATTGGCATATGATGAAATGAACAATGAAATGATGGAACCCTAGAACGGTTAAGTAAGAGTGTTAAAAACACCAAATGGCCAAGTGCATTGACATATGATTAAATGAACATTCACGTAAAAAGGGGTGAGTAATTATGAAGAGCAAATGTGCTAATATTAATGAATGTGGTGATTACATGATATGAGGCTAATGTAAAAGATGAGAGCAATCTCAAGTGAGCCTATGTAAATGTTACAAAAACGTACACACCTATGAGAGTGTAAAGTTAAGGAAGAGACAAGTCTCTATGAACACTTTAATGAAAGTATTGAGTTTAACACACTTAATACTAATGATGATATGAGAAATCATATATTGATCTATGATGTCCTCATACTAGAAGCCAACTTCCATGACGTATGAGATGAATGTAATGGAACTTTATACAGAGCAACGATGGACTAGCTATGAGCGTTGATGCCTTTTTTCGGGAAGTGCGGAGGTTCACGTAACACACATGAGATGAGATTGTCCGGCATGGCGAGTATGGGTCTCCATATACCTCCTAGTCTTTGAACCTATACTACCAATATAGGTATCTGGCAGGGTTCAATTCCCGTGTACGCTAGCATGTTTTAGGTCACTTTGACCGGTGATTCCACCTCTTTTTGTTGTGGGGTGTCATGACACTAGATTTCATGATGCTCACATGATCTATGTCGGTTAAAGTTAAAGTACCCAATGAATGAATGAGGTCAGCCTCAAATGACCCTCATAATGAAATGAATGATACCAAAGGTGTTAGTATAGGATAATCAAAAGGTGAGTTAGACTAAAGTAATGACATTAGGTCATTCTTGGTCATTGCATAACGAACCCGATGAAAGTCTAAAAGTATATTCTAGGTATAACTGGTGTTTTCACTGTGTATGAATGAAATTAAATGATGTATGTATGAATGATCGAAACAGTCTCTGTGTTGCAGACTCCCTAGTTGAGGTCCCATATGTTGAGCCCTCATTTCTGGGAATTCTTAATATTAAGTCTATGATTCCAAGGTCTAATGGCATATGAATGAATGATATGAATGATGTTATGTTCTACATGCAATATGATATGTTCTAAGTGTAACATGTTATTTGATGTGTGCAATTTGATAAGTATGATGATGTATGTTATTCTCATGGCTTGACTTTCCTAATCCAAATTTTGAAAGCTCATTGACTTTCCTAATCTCAATTTGGCAAGTCCATTGACTTGACCTTCTAAAATCATGTTGTTAGGAAAGAGATATTCTTTCTCATGCATGTCATTGTTGTGTGCTTGCATATACCGATACTTAGTACAAGTGTATACTGATTCCATACAAATCTATATTTTTAGGTGCAGCTACAGGTTGACTCTAGAGCTAACAGGCTGACGTTGAACCTATTCGGACGTGGAGCTTTCATCCGGACTTGGTAGGCCCTCATGATTTCAAGGCTTTCAAGTACATATTTAATGCAGCTATGAACTATTTCTTTCATTTGATGATCCTAATTTTAGATTGTTGATGGTGAACAATTATACATATAATAGAATGTTTAGTAAGCATGTTAGGAAACAAAAATTTTCAAATTTTCCGCAAAAATTAATCTAGATAAAGTAAGAATGACGTATGTAGGCTTGTCTGCGATCTCTGAGAGGTCAACGACGCCAGTCTTGTCTGGGTTCTAGACTCCAGTCGTGACAGATCTAGCTTAACCGGTAATGTAACGACCAGAGGGTACCCCCTATACGTTATCCACAAGCCTTAAGAATAATCGTCACTGCATAATGAACTTGAAATAATGAGGAAATTTAAAACTTTCACAATAGAAGTTCAACTTCCTTTTTGTAAGGTAAAATAGTAAGAATCTAATGTCGTTTTCACACACACACCATCTACTAATACAAGTTCAACAAATATCTTCAAATAGGGTCCTTAGACCTTTAGACATAATAGTCAATTAGAACAAAAATACTTAAGAAAAGATTTGTAAATCTATTACATCAATAGAGAAATCATAAAGTGACATCAATTGCATTAGTTCTTGAATCTTGGAGGACCTACCACATGTCTTGGACATAAAGAGTCCAAGCTTTATTCAAGGATGTAGGACTAAACCATTTAGCCGGAACCTATACACATAACAGAAAAAAGGTGAAATGGGTTAGTACAATTAATAGTCTAAGTATGGATAAATGCATAAAACCTTTAAAGTATTAAAAAGGGACAGTTACATGTATAGTATGCATTAAACACCTAATAAAACACCGTAACAATGTAAAAAATAGAATGAAGGCATAACCTTAGCACTTACTAGGATCTACTTTTGCAATGTAGAGTTAACATCCCATGCTACCAAGTCTATGAAGCATTCCACAGAAATCACCTTGGCCAGACATATTACGTTATTCCAATAATCATAAATGAATTACATGCATCATGAGAAACATTGATATATAAGGATATGTTCACATCAACTATTATCCATTAAACATGCATATTCTCATATTACTTCATGAGAACAAAGAACTCCCTATAGCACCCTTGAAAGCCTACCTGTGAAATAGAAAGTGAAGACCCATACCCAAACTTGTACTTACTAAACTTATTAGGATATCATAGGCTAGTTCATGCTTCATTTCTTACTTTATTACTTAGGGAAGATCAACTAGAACCGACATAGACAGTGAGAGATTACATGGAATCCGGTGTCATAAAGCCCCACACTTAAAAAGGGTGTTGTACTTCCCAAGGTAGAACCTACATACTAGCTACTATATGGATCCACTAGATATGTCTTACGGGGGCACATAGATAAGGGATAGGGAGATTGCTTCTAGGGACTCTATCTATTACATTAAGAGAGGAGACCCCATCTCATGAGTATCTCTAGGATGACCCAACATCTTGCATTAGCGGAAGGGTTTTTTCTTTATTGCACATATCCTCTCTGTGCTTAAAATACTTTTCCAACTTACTACCATTGCACTTTTAATTGTATCTACATCTTCGTTCAATAGAATTCAACATAAAGATCATAGATTCATTAGGTGATAATACACTTTCATCCTACAATAAACATATATATGATTAGCACCTTCACAATCTCAATTATAGTGTTTTCATGAGGACTAAACTTTCAACCAAAAGAAGAGATTAACTAGATTATACATAATTCATGCCACACAATAGGTAAGGTTCAAGAGAGTAGAAACGAGCCCACAATACCTTTATTTCATCATTTCATAAGTCATGGACCTTGCAACAAAATCAACGTCTATGTACAATATTCTTAATCATATATAAAATTGCTTGAATTTATCCCTTTTTCAAGAAAGGAATCAAGTATCATGATTACCCCATAAACATCACAAAAGGCAGGAAAAGAAGATTTTATGACTAGATAATCATTAATTACAATGGATCATGTTCATATCTACTCAATTCATACATTAAAATTCATGAAATTAGGTCATATGGTGCACTCGGGTTCTTGCAATTCTATTACTATATCATCATTAGTTACAATGCATCATGTCCATATCTTCTCAATTAATCCGTCAACATTCATGAAATTAGGTCATAGGCTGCACATGTGTTCTTGGAAGATTTCCAAAATACAGATCAATTAATTCTTTCACACCTGGGTCGTAGGCCCTAGATGAGACCAGCGTCATTAACCTCTCAGAGGTCGCAGACAATCCTCTTCTTAGATTTCATCACAATCCTACAAATAAATTTAGTGTAAAATTGAAAACTTCTTAAATTTACTGAAGTGTACTTAGAAATCATACAATTCTTTCATAAGAGTGATATATTAATAGCTCAAAATAAACAACCATCTATTAAAAGATTGAACAATGCCAAACCAGCCTTAATACAAAAGCTTGAACAACTGTTTGAAAGGAAACATTAGGTACAATATCCACTAGCTATGTCTAATCTACCAATGCTAGAAAATAAGGCGTACCCTCGAACTCGAGAGGACCTACCAAAGTCTAGATGTACTAGTCCAAACAGCTTCAAATGATCTTCAATCTTTTTCAAGGGCCTGCACCTATAAAAAATAGTAATTGTATATTGTTTAGTGCACACTTGTACTAAGTATGGGTGTATGAACATAAACACATAAGGACTATGCATGAACATGGAAAGCTCTTCGTATAGCAATATGTTTTTCTTGTATAGTGAAGTCACTTCAGTTTCCTAATTCGTTATTTATGAATAATTCTATGAATATGACACATATTCATGAATTTAAAGCACACGACTCATATTCCTATATGAACATAAGACCTTGAAATCATGAACATACTTTTAGAACAACTCAAGCAAAACATAATATTCTTGCTCCCCTTAGGCCGAGAGCTCTCTCTCCCAGACTTATTTTATTTTTCAGTATTTTCTTCTTTTTGTTGTGTAGTTCAATGATCACCTTTGATCCAATGTTTTACTTACGAGTGCAAAGATTCATTGTAGTCCCATTGCTACAATGAATCAAGTAAGTAATCCAGAAGATTAAGGAAAAGATTTGACTACCCTACTCACAAGTTGTTCTTTCCACTCTTGTTAAATTGCGCATGAAGTCTTTATAAGCCAATCTTTATTGTCTATGTGCATTCTTTAATCATTTGCATAATATAAAGATACTGGACACATCTTCATACTCCAATTTATGAGTCATTATGTTTTGCACCCTTTATTGGCATAAACCAATAATTGTTAAAACTTCATTCTTATCAAACGCTGATGATTTTATATACTTATGATTTTGCTTACTTAGTTCACTTTGAACTTACATTTTTTCTTCTTTGATCTCATGGTCACTTTGAACTTGCTAGGCTTACTTAGGATATTCTTTTAAGACTTCCATTTGGATCTTTCTGTGCAATGACTAATAATGACTTACATCATTACTTAGTCTAACCTCACCCTTTGGACATCCTATCCGAAGACCCCTCATCTTCCTAGTTTTTTCTTTCTTCCATTCTTACTTTATTAAAGAAATCTTTGGCATTTAACAAACATAGATCATGTGAGCTAACATAAAATCCAGTGTCTTCCCCACAATGAAAAGAGGTAGTTCACCGGCCAAAGTGAAACTGAATACTTCCTAGCTTTCTTAGGTGGATCCACTAGCTAGTAACCTATACTGGCGACATAGTTCAAAGACTAGGAGAATTTGGAGACCCTTATCCACCTTGGTGGTAGTTTCATCTCATAAGGCTTACATGTTCTTCAACAGAGCTCATTACTAGTCTATTGGTGCTTAGCTAAATTTGTTATACTTTACAACTTTTAGTGTTGAATCCTACTCTATGAAAGACTTCTTCTAGTATGAGGTAAACTAAGCTCAATGGATAACTTGTCATCCCTTTCTATTCTTGATGATTGTTAACTTAAATCTTACATTATCATTATGGTGTGTATGAGACTTGTTTCACGATTTCTAACACCCTCTTATGTGAGTATCTTCAACACAATTTTTTAGGTGCAAGTGATACTTGTCTCACTTACTTTAACACCCTATTCTAGGTCAATTTCATAACTCATAAGCTTGTAGTTTTTTCATTACTCACCTTATCTTGCTCAATGTTATTTAGTAGTCTTGTAGCATTCTATATGAAAGTTATAAGGACTTATTAAATGTGCTATTATGTTCACAAATTTAGATAGGATATGTTGGGACTTGTCCCAATCATTGGAATACCCTAGGTTATGAGTTCATTGAGTTACATCTTGTCAAGTCAATATTTAACATGTATTTGGCCTTACAAGAAACCTAATAATTTACATTGGCCATATAAGATGGGTATGACATAGTCATTGGCCAATTCTATTATATATTTTTTAAATAATATTGCAGGCCAATTTATTGGCATAAACCAAACATTCACTAAACACTTGTCATGATATTATCAGTAGCCAAGTAAATTAACTCCATGTATATACTATAGTAATCTAATTATTTTAAGCAAGCAAACTTTTAGCATTTGATTAGCTTATAAGAACAATTCAGTGCTTAGTCTGATATAGCTATAAAGTCGATTTGGAATTGAATATTCATTAACAAGCTTTTATTCTCCTTCTTATTCTTCTTGGAAATAATGCATTCAAAACACTTACAACCAAATCTACTATAAACACATACAATAATCGAGACCTTCATTCTTTTCAACAGTAAACTGAATTTCATATATGACTTATAACAGTATCATCTTCTCGAATACAATTGGGCATTACAACATTTCTTATCTCATGTAAATGATACTATGATTATACGGATCTAATCTATAGGTCTCATTCGACATTATCAAATAACAGAAACCTATACATAATGATCAGTTAGCAACATATACGAACAACATGCTCGAGATTTCTATTATACATACTACTAGAATCGAAAATAGGGAGAACTAGGGAGATGAACATCGACAATTTCGTTAGGAACAACCCTAATTTTTGTTTTCTTGAATTCAAAACGTTTGAAAAGCCTCCTGGGGAAAGGTATCCAAGAGAGAAAAACATACCTTACTGTATAATTTGAATCTACGAAGATCACCGCGTACTTTGCACGAAAATCTTGAAGAATTGCCTTAACGCACCTCCTAAGTTGACTAAAATAGGTGAGAATTTGACTAAACAAAATTCTAATAATTTGCTAAGGGTCTCGGGTTTTACCATGAATTTAAATTAATAATTTAGTTGTTAATTTAATTATTTAAGTGACCTAGGTTAATAACTTAATTACCCCTAAGTCACTATGACAATAATTAACCCCTTTGGACCATCCTAGGTTACGTACTAGGATGTTTCTTTAGTTATCTACTCGGCTAGTGTCACCAGGTTAGGTCTTAGGATTTAGGGCACACTAGTTAGTTCATTTTTAGTTAGTCCTAGGTTAGTTAGCTAGTTAGGTAAGTTAGTTAGAGCCTCGGATTGGTTAGGAAGCTCGGCCCCACGTGACTTGACCCGACGCGTGTCAGCCTTCTAACCGCCCTAAACGAATCGGTTGGGCTTGGTCGTTTGGTCTGTAGGCCGGTAGGACATGTGCTTGCACATGTGTTGCCGTGCACTTTCCTAACCGTGCACTTTGTAGGTGCACTTGGAATGTTAACTTCATGTCCCAAGGATCCTCACCATGTCCTTGGGCACTGCTCAATATACATGATCATTTTTAATGATCATATGCTATGGTACCTTGGCTTGACACTTAGAAGCCTAGTGCCTAATGTGTGTAAGCTAAGAAAACAAAAATTTTAGCTTAGGGTCTTCATTTCAGGTATAATTCCTAAACAAGTTTGATTGGAGCATTTGAACATCAAAGTGTATTTTGAGTTACTTTTTAATACGTCGAAATTGGGTAAAACCATTAAGCAAATATTCTCTAACATGCCTAATATTACTCAATATTGTGCATTGGGATGCCTATGTACCCCAATACATATTCTTAAAACCTAATAGATTCTTCACAAGACTAGTACGTTTTCATGAATGTTATATTATCCCACTGTTAGGAACATTCGTCCCTGAATGACACTACACATCACTTTGAATAAAAGAGGGCATTTTCGACAAACACATCAACATACTTGAAACTTTACTCTTTGTGAATATCAGATTCACAACTTACTCTGGATGATGCACATCACTCAAAGCTTATCTGAAGCTTTATATTTGAGATTGAGGAACTTCCTTCTCAATCTCACTTTAAATTAATGCACATCACAACTCATGCGACACAAAAATCATGTCAACGCTATATAAAAAATAGCAACATGAATGCAAGCGTGAACTCATATTAACTAATATAGTGCAAGTATAAAACACACAGTTATGGACTTAAAACACCAAAACAGACTAATGCACTAAAATTTAGAGTTTCATAAGCAAAATCAGACTTAAGAATAGTATATATAACCTTAAGAACTGAACAAGTAAGGGTAAAATGATCTCATGTCGGCCTCGGCCTCCCATGTTGCTCCCTGAACAATGTGGTTCCTCCATAACACCTTTACGGTCGCAACTTCTTTGTTTCTCAGCTACTTCACTTGGCGATCAAAAATTTCAATTTGAACCTCTTCATAATAAAGGTTTTCATCGAATACTAACCCCTCAACGGGCAATATGGATGATAGATCACCTAGAAATTCTTTAAGCATCGAAACATGAAACACTGGATGAACAGAAGCCAAGTCATTTCGTAACTTCAGTTCATAGACTACATTCCCTACTCACTGTAAGACCTCATAAAGATCTGTATACCTCGAATCCAAATTCCTTTCTTAGCAAACCTCATCACTCCTTTCATGGGTGATATCTTCAGGAAGACGTGATCACCTACTTCGAATTCAAGAGCCCTCTTCTTGTTATCAACATAGGATTTTCGACGATTGTAAGCAGTAGCCAATCTATCCCTGATCATTCTCACTTTTTCCATATACTCATATATGATCTCAGGGACAAGGATGTAAGACTCTCCTACCTCAAACTACCCAACAGGGAACCTACATCTCCTTCCATACAGTGCTTCAACAGGTGCCATCCAAATATTGGAACGGTAGCTATTATTATAAGAGAACTTATTCTGTGGAAAGTGATCATCCCAACTCCCCTTGAAGTCAATAACACATGCTCTCAACATGTCTTCAAGGGTCTAAATGGTACGCTCTGCTTGTTCATCCGTCTGACGATGAAAAGCAGTACTAAGCTTCACCTGTGTAGCCAAGCTCTTTTTGAAATATCTCCAAAAGTGAGAAGTGAACTTGTCTCCCCTATCAAAAATGACATATAAAGGGATCCCATGCCACCACACTATCTTATCAATATACAACTTGGCATAATCTCCGTCTCTGTAAGTAGACTTCACAGGAATGAAGTGAACAGACTTAGTAATCGTGTCAACAATGACCCAAATGGAATCATGTAGTTTCCTTGTCCTGGGCCGACCAACCACAAAGTCCATATTAATAACCTCCCACTTCCATGTTGGTATATCAATCGACTTGGTAAGATCTCCATGCTTAAAGTGTTTGGCCTTAACCTATTGGCAATTGGGGCACTCCTCCACAAACATAGAAATATATTGCTTCATACCTTCCCATCAATAGATCTCCTTCAGATCCATGATACATCTTTGTGGAACCTGCATGAATTGAACACCTAGATCCATGAGCCTCTACAATAATATTAGGTCTTAGATTATGAATATTGGGGCACACAATCTGCCCTAGTATCTAAGCACACATCCCCCAGGAGAATGATTCATTATGTTTACTGAACACTGAGTTTTTCAACTCCATGAGTACTGGGTCGAGATGTTGCCTAGCTCTAACATCTACAAAAAATGAGGATTCAGAACTAGAATGAACTGAAACACACCCACTTGGTGTATCTACCAGCCGTACACCAAACCTAGCCAATTGGTGTACCTGTTTAACCAGCTCCTTGTTCTCATCATCAATATGAGACACACTGCCCATGCTCAATCGGCTCAAAGCATCGGCCACTATATAGGCCTTACCTGGGTGATAGTGGATACTAATGTCATAATCCTGGAGTAGCTCTAGCCATTTTCTTTGACGAAGATTCAATTGTCTCTGTGTAAAAACATACTAATGACTTTTATGGTCAGTAAATATATCAACATCTACACCACATAAGTAATGTCACCAAAGTTTTAACGCAAATAATAAAGCAACTAACTCAAGATCATGGGTAGGGTAATTGTTCTCATGGATTTTCAACTGTCATGATGCGTATGCAATATCCTTCCCGCGCTTCATAAGAACACATCCCAAACCTACTCGAGAAGCATCACAGTACACCACATTCCCTTCACCGCTCTTGGGCAATGTGAGAACTGAGGCTAAAGTGAGTCGGTCCTTGAGCTCTTGGAAGCTCTTTTCACATGTTTCAGACCACTCAAACTTCGCCTTCTGCTTTGTAAAAGCTGTCAATGAAGCACCACCTGCGGAAAAGCCCTCAACAAACCTGTGATAGAAATTAACAAAACCCAAGAAACTCTGGATATATGTAGGAGTGAAGGGTCTCGAATAGTTCTTTATTGACTCAATATTTTTCAGATCAACCTCTACACCATGGTCGAACACAACATGACCAAGGAAGGTCACTAATCTCAGCCAAAACTCATATTTGCTGACTTTTATATACAACTGATGTTCCTTGAGTACTTGCAATGTCATTCTCAAGTGTTGTTCATGCTCTTCTGTGGTCTTAGAGTATATGAGGATTTCATCTATGAATATTATGACAAAAAAAACTGTCCTCTTATCTGACTCTAAGCTGGTGATACCATGATCGGAGATCTATTTTATAAAAGAAACTTGAACCTTGGAGCTGATCAAATAGATCATCAATTCTAGGTAGAGGGTATTTGTTCTTCATAGTGACTTTTTTGAGTTCCCGATAATCGATACACATTCTTAGGGTTCCATCATTTTTCTTAACGAACAACACTGTGGCACCCCATGGGGATATACCCGGCTGGATGAAGACCATATCAATTAGATCTTTTAACTGCAACTTCAACTCTTTAAGTTAAGCTACAACCATCCTAAAGGGAGAAATGAAAATTTGTTTGGTGTTGGGATCTAAGTCAACACCAAAATCAATTTTGCGTTCAGGAGGGATTCCTTGTTAATCCTCCGGAAAGACATGTTGAAACTCATTCACTATGGACACAAAGTCTATGGAAGTAATTTTATGTTCTAAGTCATTGACTCTGACTAAGTGGTATAAATACCCCTTAAATAACATCTTATTGGCTCTAATAGGGGAAACTATTTGGCCTATTGGATTTGAAATACGCCCTTCCCATTCCAGCTCTGACTCATTAGGAAACTTAAACCTTACTACCCTATTTCGACTGTGTATGGTAGCATAGCATTTATGGAGGTCAAGATAGGTAACTCTATCAAGAAAAGTTATTGGGCAATCTCTATACACTCTTTCAGCTCTAATGGTGTCTCCTATGGGAGTACTAAGTAGAAGAGGTTCATGGAAGATCTCAGGAAAAAAGTCAAATTTACTAGCTACTAAAAAAGTAACAAAAGAGACAGTGGTTCTGGGATATAACAATGCATACACAGGAAAACAAAAGACATGCAAGGTACCAGTAACCACATCAGGTGACTTATCCTGCTCCTCTCTACCTTTCAAAGCATAGAACCTATTCCTCTTTGAGGGCTCGGCTGTAGCAGTAGGATTAGGCCGAGGCTGAGTATCTAACTTGGCCTGATTTTTCACATCTTTAAAGACCCTGATAATATGCCCACTCTTGCCGCACCCATGTAAAGAGCCATACTTACCGCATGACTTTCTGTCACGTTGGGCATTTCTATCATTGCCCTTCTTCAGGCCAGACGATCCCCCTTTGGAATTAGTGTTCCTAGAAGGAGTAGGATTACCTGAGTACCGATTCCCCTTCTTGATCATGGGCTTGTGGTGGACTCCAAACGAACTCCTTCTAGTGCTACAACCAGCCTGATCTGACGGCCTAGGCTTCTTGCCTTCTCGGCCTCTCTTCCTCCGACGACTCTCCTCTACCTATTTTGCATGAACCATCAACCTAGCAAGGTCCATGTAATCATGCAACACGGATGACCGACATTCCTCCTCCAGATCCTCCGTTACACCTGTCACAAACCTGCTCATGTCAGCCCTACTAATGGACACCAAAGAAGAAGCATATTTGGAAAGTTGAACAAACTTCAAGGAGTATTCCTTGACTGACATACCTCCTTGATGTAGGTTGATGAACTCCTCAACCTTATCCTCTCTCTTCTCTCTGGAAATAAACCTCTTCAGGAATGTAGTCTTGAGAATGTCCCAAGTAATATGGACATCTCCTGGTGCTCGACCATCTACCCACATCTTGTGCCATACCTGAGCCACATCCTTGAGCCTGTATGCAGCCAACTCAGCCTTCTCCTCTTTATTAACACCCATGCACAGAGAATCTTATGGACCTCGTCCACAAACTCCTGGGGATCCTCATTGTTTCTGGACCCGAAGTAGACTAGAGGATTCATCCTGGTGAAATCTCTCAGTCTTCTAGCCATGGTGCTAGCATATGGGTTCTCCCTGGGACCACCATCTCTCGTGGCCAGGGCCGTGATAGCCTGTGCCTGAGCAGTGATGGCTTGGGCCATTTGAACCAGTGCTGCTCTCACTTCTCCATCCGTGAACACAGCTGGGTTGACATGCAATTAAACTCAAGAAATTGGGGCTTGAGGAGGAGCTTTGTTTCCCCCAGCAGGTGCTTCTCCAACTCTCTTTCCTGCGTTTCTTCTTGCGTTCAGTTTTCTACACACACCCACAAGAGGAAGTTAGATTCTATAATGATAGAAAATCTCAAAAATGTACACAGCAGGATAAAGATTAGAACAAGGGAAGATTCTTCATATCACTAAGTCTCTAAGTCATGGTTGTGGTGAACTTCACAACCATAAGCTAGAAAGTATGCAACGTGGTTATTTTTAGCCTTAGTTCCTACATAATTTAGCCTCATGCATGATACAAAGTTTGTAACCTGGGTCATAGACACTAGATGAGACCGGCATCCTTAACCTTTCAGAGGTCGCAACAAGCCTCTTCTTAGATTTTATCATACTCATACAAAGGAAAATCGAAAACTTTTTATATTTACTGAAGTATACTTAGACTTCATATAATTATTGAATAAGAGTGATATACTAACAGCTCAAAATAAACAACCGTCTATTAACAGATTGAACAATTGAAATGTAGAATTCATAATATCAGTAATAGTTGCCAAACAGGACTTAATACAAAAGCTTGAACAAATGTTTGAAAGGAAATGCTAGGGACAACATACACTAGCTATGTCTAATCTACTAAAAGTAAAAATAAAGTGTAGTCATCCTCGAACTCAAGAGGACCTACCAAAGTCTGGAGGTACTAGTCCAAACAGCTTCAACTGATATTCAATCTTCTTCAAGGGCCTGCACCTATAAAAATAGTAATTGTATATAAGTTAGTGCACACTTGTAATAAGTATGGGTGTATGGACATAAACACATACGGACTATGCATGATCAAGGAAAGCTCTTTCTACAGCAATATGTTGAACTCACTTCACTTTCCTAATTAATTATTTTAGAATCATGTTATGAATATGACATATTTTTATGCATTTAAAGCACACGAATCATTTTCTGTATGAACATAAGACCTTCAAATCATGAATATAATTTTAAAACAACTCAAGCAAAATTTAATATTTTTGCTCCCCTTAGGCCGAGAGCTCCCTCTCCCAGACTTTTAGTTTATTTTTCAATCATTTCTTTTTTTTATTGTGTAGTTAAATTATCTCTTTTGATCCTATGTTTACTTACCAATGCAATGATTCATTGCAGTCCCATTGCTACCATGGAAAAGGGCCTAAAATACCCTTGAAGTATCAAAAGTGATACAAAATTACCCTTCATCCACCTATTGGCTCCAAAATACCCTTCTCATCCACCTATTTGCTTCAAAATACCCTTCTCATCTACCTTTGGGTTCAAAATTTATCACTTATTTAACGATTATATATTTAAACTATTTAAATAATTTTTCTAATACATGGCGCTCAACTATTGTTATAATTTAATTTATTAATATAATTTATAAATCAATCTACCACCCGTTACTAATAAAACCACACGCATTTAATAAACCCACCCCGTTACTAGTGCAACAACAGAAAACTATTGTGTGTTTCTAAAACATTGAGGCGAAAATATCTATAGAAGTACATTATCATACATTCAAGTCCTCAATAAAAAAATATAATAATTCAAGTGTCTAAAATAAAATTACCGATAAACTTAAAAGTATGACCATGTTCATCTTAGTTATTCATTCCTCTCAATTATGTGATGTTACTTAACGGATAACTTTTTTTAAAAAGAATATATTAAATTATTTAAAACAAATAATAAATTTTAAAAAAAATTATCTTTAAAATGTGCATAAATTAATTCGGGATGTATTACTTTTTTTACCTTTAATCATAAAATTTGAATTCAAGCTTGAAAGTGAATCCCACTGAAAATGTACTAAAAATTTGGATCAACCTAAATTTAATTGGGGCTTTAATGTTAACTAAATAATTTTGGATGTCATTTTTAGGAAAATGTAATTTCTTTGTGTTTTAGTAGTGTTTAGGGCTATTTTTATATTATAATTTATTGATGAATTGGATGGGGTTTAATTAGTAATTGGTCGGTAGTGGGTTGGTTTATAAATAATAATAATAAATTAAATTATATCTAATAGTCGAGCACCAACTATTTTAAAAAAATTAAATAGTTTAAATATGAATCCATTAAACAAGTAGTCAATTTTGAACCCAAAGGTGGATCTCAAGCGTATTTTGGAGCCAATAGGTAGGTGAAAGGGCATTTTGGAGCCAATAGGTGGATGAAGGGTAATTGTATACAATTTTCAATACTTCAAGGGTCTTTTAGTCCCTTTTCTGTTGCTACAATTAATCAAGTAAGTAATTCCAAAGATTATGTAAATGATTTGACTACCATACTCACAAGTTGTTATTTCGACTCTTGTTAAATTGGGCATGAAGTCATTATAAGAAAATCTTTATTTGCTATGCCCATTGTTGGATCATTTGCATAAAATAAAGATACGGGGGCAAATACTCCAATTGTTGAGTCTTTATGTTTTGCTCCCTTTATTGGCATAAGCCAATAACTGTAAAAACTTCATTCTAAGCAAACACTGATGATTTGATATACTTTTGCTTTTGCTTACTTATTTAACTTTGAACTTACATTTTTTATTGCTTGATCTCATGGTCACATTGAACGTGCTAGGCTGACATCGGATATTCTTTTAAGACTTTCATTGGGATCTTTCTGTGCAATGACGAAGAATGACTTACATAATTACATAGTCTAACCTCACCCTTTGGTCATCCTATCCGAACACCCCTCATCTTCCTAGTTCTTTCTTTCTTTCTTTCTTACTTTCTTGAAGAAATCTTTAGCATTTAACCGAAAAAAATCATGTGAGCTAACATGAAATCTAGTGTCTTCCCCACACTTAAAAGAGGTTGTTCACCGGCCAAAGTGAAACCGAATACTTCCTATCTTTCTTAGTTCAAAGAGTAGGAGGATTTGTAGACCCTTTACCGCCTTGGTAGTAGTCTCATCTCATGAGCCTTACATGTGCTTACACAATCTCATTACTAGTCTGTCGGTGATTAGCTCAATTTATTATATTTAAAAAATTTTACAGTTGACTCATACACTATGGAAGCTTTCTTCTAGTATGAGGTATGCTTAGCTCAATGGATGACTTGTAATCCCTTTCTATACTTGATTAATGTGAAATTAAATCTTACATTATCATTATGGTTTGAATGAGACTTGTCTCATGATTTCAAACACCCTCTTATGTGTGTATCATTAACATAATTTTTTAGGTGCAAGTGAGACTTGTCTCACTTCCTTTAACCCCCATTCTATGTCAATTTCATAACTCATAAGCTTGTAATTATTCCATTAGTCACCTTATCTTATTCAGTGTTATTTGGTATTCTTGTACCATTCTTTATGAAAGTTATAAGGACATATTCAATGTGCTACTATGTTCACAAGTTCATTTAGATAGGGTATGTTAGGACTTGGCCCAGTCATTGACATACCATAGGTTATGAGTTCATTGAGTTACATCTTGTTAAGTCAATCTTTAACATTTTTTTGTCCTTACCAGAAACATAATAATTTACATTGGCCATATAAGATGTGTATGACTTAGTCAATAGACAATTCTATTACATATTTTTGAAAAAATATTTTTGGCCAATTTATTGGCATAAATTAAATTTTAACTAAACACTTGTCATGATATTATCACTAGCCAAGTTAATTAACTTCATGTATATACTATAGTAATGTTATAATTTTAAGAAACTCAACTTTTAACATTTGATTAGCTTATAAGAACAATTCAGTGCTTAGTTTGGCCAAGCTGTAAAGTTGATTTGGCATTGATGATTCATTAACTAGCTTTGATTCTCATTCTCATCTCTTCTTTGAAACATTGCATTCCAAACACTCACAAACATATTTACTGTAATTACACACTGTAATCAAAACCTTCATTTCTTTCAACAGTAAACTGAATTTCATAAACGACTAATATCAACATTTCTTATCTCATGTAAATGATATTCTAATCATACAGATCTAACCTATAGGTCTCATTCGATATTATCAAATCACATATATCTACACGTATTGACCATTTAGAACCACATACCAACAACATTCTCGGGATTTGCATTATACATACTACTAGAATCGGAAATAGGGTGACCTAGGGAGATGAACATTCGACAATTTCATTGGGAACAATCCTAGTTTCGATTTTTTTGAATTCAAAACATTTGAAAAACCTCATGGAGAAAGGTATCAAAGAGAGAAACCCATACCTTTCTATAGAATTAAATGTACGAAGATCACCTTGTACTTTGCACGAAAATCTTGAAGAATTGCCTTGAAATCGCCTAAGGAGAACCAAGAGTCTTTTTTTCTATTTTTCTTACGTTTGTTTACTGTTTTACAGTGGTGAGTTTCTACTAGATAATCGTGAGTCTAAGACTTAAGAACTGAATATTGACAAATTCAACTTAGGTAATTAACATAATTAAATAAATCAATTAGCTGATTACCAAAAAACCCCTTTTAAATTGACTAAAATAGGAGAGCATTTGACTTAGGGTAATTACCAAACGCCCCTTCTAAATTAAAATTTTGCTAAGGGTATCGGGTTTGACTATGAATTTAAATAAATTAATTATGTTGATAATTTAATTAATTAAGTGGACTAGGGTAATTACTAAAGTACCCCTAAGTCACTAGGACCATAACTAACCCCTTTGGACCATTCTAGGTTACGTACTAGGATGTTTCTTTAGTTAGCTACTCGGCTAGTGTCACCCTGTTAGGTATAAGGATTTCGGGCACACTAGTTAGCTCATTTTTAGTTAGTCCTAGGTTAGTTAGCTAGTTAGGTAAGTAAGATAGAGCCTAGGATTGGTTAGGAAGATCGGCCCTACGTGGCTTGACCCGACGCGTGTCGGCCCCCTAATTGCCCTAACCGAATCGGTTGGGCTTGGTCGCTTGGTCTTTTGGCCGGTAGCACATGTGCTTGCATATGTGTTGCCATGCACTTTCGTAATTGTGCACTCTGTGGTTGCACTTGGAAATTTGACTTCTTGTCCCTAGGATACTCTCTATGTCCTTTGGCACTGCTTAACGTACGTGATCATTTTGAATGATCATGTGTTATAGTACCTACACTTGACAGTTCGATGCCTCGTACCTTATTTGTGTAAGCTAAGAAAACAAAAATTTTTGATTAGGGTCTTCATTGAAGGAAAATATCATAAACAAACTTGGATTGGAGAATTTGAACATCAAAGTGTATTTTAAGTTACTTGTTATTACATAGAAATTGGGTAACACCCTTAAGCCAATATTCTCTAACATGCCCAATGTTACTCAATATTATGCACTGGGATTCCTATGTACCCCAATACATATTCTTAAAACCTAATAGACTCTTCACAAGACAAATACATTTTCTGGAATGTTACAAATTCCAATATATTCAAAATACAAGGTACATAACATAAAGAAAACAATTTTGAGTTGAACCCATGGCTAGATCAAATGCCCTAGTTTTTTGTCACAATATTGAATTCTATAATAGAATTTTTTATGGTCTTCATGAAGAAACTAATCCATGAATCAATATGCCATACCTTATTTGATGATTTCCTACGAAATTGAAGTGAAAAACTTGAGAAAATCGTCTTTCAATGGAGGTTCAGTAGAGAGAGAGTTCAGAGAGAAGTGAGACTGATTTGGGGAAATGATTTGAGTGGTTAAAAAACACTTAAAACTTACCCTAAATCAATATATAAACCTCCCATAAAATAACCAAAACAGCCCTCACTTAATTTGACATTTTTGTGAAGTCATGTTAACTTAAAAATGACGTGATTAGATCTGGAACATGGCTGCACATCGCGGGGACACTTCCATATCTTTTTTCTTGAATCCATTTTGAGGCAGTGAGCCCCGTGAAGTTCCTACATCACGAGGCAATTTTATCCTATCAAGCGTGGGATGCATGACATGTGACCGGCTCGAAAAAGAAGATGGTCGGTCATTTCCTTCGCATCCCCCTTGCCAATGATCGGTCCCTCCTCAAGGACCCTTTGGTTGGTCCTTGGGGAGTCGCAATTGAATGTTTTCACCAAATAAAAATTATTTTACCTATTTACAGTACTTTTACAAGTATTTAGACTTCATACGACATTCTGAAACCTTCAAAAGACTCAAGGACGTCTACTACTATTTTTCGGACGTCATGGTCATCCTTTGACGTCTAGGCTCTAATACTTCCAAATCATGTTAATGACATTACTTTAGGTCAAGAAACATCATTTTAGACATTATTTATTAGACGAGGCTCTAGTATAAGTCATAGAACTTTTTGATGTGTTACACTATCCCCCCTTAGGAATATTCATCCCCGAATGACACCTTAACCTTCTTCTACGAAAAGAAAGAGAATCAATACTAGCAGCCCGACAAAAACAAGATAATCATAATGAGTCACATCTCATAGGAATAATTATCATCTCCTTTCAATGCATAATCATATCATTACACATAGCAGCTCATATCACAACCCACCACATATAAGAGATCACTTTTTCATATCACGTAAAGTGGAACTACCTTCTCAATTTTTTTAAGAACTCAAAATGAATATTAGAGAGTTACTGTAGAGTATTATAGCTTTTTTATGAGAGTAGTAGTTAGCATGTTGATGATGTATTTTAAAATAAGACAATACTAGAAGCCCAACAACATCAACATAATCATAATGAGTCACAACTCATCGGAGAAATTTTCATCTCCTTTCAACACATAATCATATCATTACACATAGAAACTCAATTAACAATCCAGCACATATAAGAGCTCGATTTTTCATATCACATAATGATGAACTACCTTGTCAATTTCAATAAGAGCTTAAAATGAATATTAGATAGTTACATCCAACTCTTCTTTTTCAAACACAACATCAACATGATCACTTAAACTCTAATGAAACAACATATAATACACTACATGCATGTGCAATTTAACCTTGTGAGCAAATTTTAGGAAAACTCAATTGAAGAATGAATCTCTACAAGGATATGCACATACAAGGAATTCATGTCATGGTCATCAATACATATGACTCCCAATTTGTACTAATTTAAGAGGAACTACTAACCTCAACTGGGCTAGGAGTAGGGGGAAAAAGATGAGGGTAGAGGGACTTCATGTGGACCTCGGTCTCCCATGTTGCACCCTCAACTAGATGGTTTCTCCATAGGACTTTTACAGAGGCCACCTATTTATTCCTAACTTCTTGACTTGAAGATCAAGGATTTCAATTGGAACCTCTTCATAAGAATGGTTCTTATTCACTTCTATCCCACTATCGGGAGAATAAACACCAGGTCACCTATACATTTTTTTAGCATAGAGACTTGAAATACCGGGTGAATTGAGTGCTCCTATCAAAATGATGGACATGGGGACTCCACGCATTCTCACAATCTCTTTTACATAAAATTTAGCATAGTCCTACGTCAAATATAAGCAGCTTTGACACGAATAAAATGGGCTGACTATTTCAACCTATCAACAATCACCCATATAGAATAATTTTTCCTACGTGTACGAGGCAAACCTACAATGAAATCCATGATGACATTCACTTGTTGACAATTAGGACATTTGGCCACAAATTCCGCAATATCCTTCTTCAACCCTTCCCGCCAATAGATCTCTTGTAAGTAACAATACATTTTGGTGGTACCCGGATAAATTGAATATCAGGATCCATAGCCTCTTCTAGACTTTTAATTCTTAAGTCATTCACATTCGGTAAACAACCGACCTCGGTACCTACGTACCCCATCCCCTCTTGGGAGAAAGATTTATGAGATTTTTTAAGGGTGAAACCTCAAACTCCATCAATAAATGTTGCTTCAGCTTCAACTCAACCACTAACTCTTTCTTATCATCGGAATCATGGGCCAACCTACCCATTGATATTCGACTTAGAGCATCCACCACCACATCGACTTTTCTTGGATGTTAGAGAACACTCATTGTGTAATACTTCTCAAGATTGGGGAGCAACCCATGGAAGTAACATGGTGCACTTGACCTCTCTGACGTCTTATAAAAGTCCATAGTCATCATTCATCTCATTGTCATATGTAAATTTAGCGGAAAAATTTAAAAAATTTTGATAGCACATCATATGCTAGAATCATCACTTCATATATATAAGTTATCATAATACATATATAGTTAGACTCCAAGTCTCTTTTGTCATCTTAGACTCAACATCCCTAGAGTAGAATAGGGACACGAAACTTAACAAAATTAAATAATATTCTACCTATTACATAAGATTGAATAACACAATGACATAGGAAATCGTTGAATCATAAGGATCCCTTTCTTGAACTTGGGAGATATATCCAAGCCCTTCACTTAGAAGACATCCTCTTGCCATCACCACCTACACTTTGTTTAAAAAGATGAAGAAGAATGGTGTTAGGATAATAATGCACTAAGTATGGAACCCATGCAAAAACATGCATTTAAAGAGGACATTTACTTAGAAAACCATGCATCATGACTTTAGTAAAACTTCATAAAACCTTGATATCATAAGTACAACGTAGCTCATATACATCATATGGGCATAAACACTTTTCATGATAACACACCAACTCACATATATTGCATTCAAATATAGGCATGTGCAATGGTCAAAACATCACATAAGCCACATAATTATTTAAGGCTAATTTAGCATTTCATGAATTTATTCATTGTTTTCCCTTAAGTCCTTTAACCCAAAGTAATTCTACAGTAAAATATTGTGAAATGATTGAACGATGTCCCATTCCACTACCTACACTCAATCATTACCTTTAAGGTCACAAAGGTGAACATCCACAAAACCTTCATTAACTAAAACATAGACATTCATGAAAATATAGCATATTATAAGAAACATATTTCATACAGGACTAAAAATGCTTTATAGACCACATAGATGACTCATTCAAAGACAACATACAAGTCAAGACAATTATCATGCATATTCAAGGTAAGATCTTTAAAATATACCCAATAAGACCAACATTATGCATCGAAAGAGAGACATTCATTATATAGACACCATAAAACTCATACTACACATACTATCATGCAAGTAGGCCAAAGTCATAGAATCATGTATAAAGACACATAGATATACATATACATATACACATAGAATACCTTCCTACAAATCCCCTCAAAGATTGTGTAATACATAGGTAAAGTACCATACCCTCACCTACACTAAGCAACTTCCCTTAGGTTATCCTAATTAGGGTTTATTACTTTATTTCCATTGTCTATTTTACTTTAAGGATATTCTAGCCTTATCCAACAATAAGACCATGTGACTATACATGGATCCGGTGTCATTCCCTCACACCGAAAGGAGCCGATCCTACTTGCCAAGTTAATATATGAGTATTATGCTAGCATATTAGGAGGATCAACTTAATAGGTCCGATGGGGAAACATAGTAAGGAACTAGGAGATGCATATGGAAGCAATTTTATGCAAATTGGCATTGTAACTTCCATCTCATGAGGAATAACATATTAATCTCCCTCCAAGGGAAGTCAACAGCTTGTGTGGAACCATAGGTGAACCTCCCTCCAAGGGATGTCAACACCTTATGAGAAACCATTGGTGAATAAGCCTTCCTCATTAGGAAGGGCACCAATCATTTGTTAAGTTCACTCGGTACTAAGATAAGTTCCATTTGTTGAAAAACCTTTATTAATATTATTTTCATAAAAAGTCTTTAGGAGAATTAACCCCTCATAAGCTTAGCTCATAGGTTATAAATGAGAATTGTACTTCCATCAAACTAAATGATGTGAGAATATCCTTTTACATGGACTTAGAATATTTATAGCCTAGTCAAGTTTAGAGTAAAATTAAGCAAACCTTTCAGAGGACTTCACGTACTAAGCTATCATACATCCTTCTTTATGCATTTATTCATGTTTGTGTATATGTTCATATTTGAGGAAACCTTTCACATACCACATTTTGACACGACTCTTAACATATTAGCATGTACATTCATGTTAATAACTTAAATCATGTATTAATATTCATATACATAGAGTAATCACCCTAGAAATTATTCTATCAAGGTAGACATGAGCAATGTATATGTAAAGTCCCATACCCTTATCTATACTGGTTCACCTATAAAGTCATCCTAGTTAAGATACATTTTTCATACATTCATAAACATATTACACTTGTAGTCATATATAAGATGTGTGTGTGTACATATTGGTCAAGAAGATCACATAATGGAAACACCATGACAATGAAAAAGCCACGCTCTAAAGAGAACAAATATGTACAACATCCCTCAAGTATTAAGTCACTAAAATGTAGAGTATTAAGGACTATAGGATACACACACTTATATTACATTATAGGAGACAACAACATTTTCAATTTTTACATAGGAGAGTCCTACTCATGCATATAAGACCACATATATATAGGGGAACATAGGTAGGGGGTAATTAATCAATTGAATTTATTACCATGAAAATGTCTAGACCCTAAGTTATCCTCACATCATCATTCATATGCACATAACATCATCACTGCACCTAGATCATGATATTATGATTAAAGACTACACAAAATCATTCATACATGTGATCATCATCAACACAATTCACATTACATAACTTGCCGTCAAGGCCATGATCACAATATATAGATAGATATACAAGAAGGTAAACACCACCACCATAAGAGCACCAGACAAATCAACACAATTCAATGTTAATTCCATATTAAATAAAGAGATCTTAGTCAACTTACCAATACTTCCAAGCTATGATCACCATTGATCAGTTCTCAATAATTCATAATAAATTGGCATAGATAAACATAAAATTAAGCAATTCATAAAAATCTAAGCATTATGCAATCATTATCTAATCATGATCACAAGACCCACATTATGACATAAATTGAGAAATTGGGAGATGATTGGTTCTTTATGGAATTTGATTGAAATTCATAAACCATTGATTAATCATAAATTCACCATTAGAATACTTTTGAAATCAGTTCGACAATGAAGGCATGACTACATTTAAATAACTATTTGGATAATGAATTCTCTTTGAAAACCTTTGAAGGAACTCCTTAGATTGAAGGTTAGCCAAGGATGAAGGTTTACCATAACTTATTGTTTGAAGACCCACGAAAAATTGGAGAAGAAACCACAAAAATCAAGTCCCTAGTTTGTATTTGAGTTTTGGTCTCCAATGGAGGTTTGAGAGAATTTTGAAGAGAAGAGAGTTTTGGGATTTTGGTTTCTTATGGGTGTTGGGGTTTTCACTTGGAAAGGGGTTAAATAGGTCCTAGAAACTTTTTATAACCGACTCCCAATTACCCTAAATACCCCTACACTTATTTGGACTTTTTGACATGTCAAACTAACTTTCATTTACGAAATCTTTGTTGGAGAGGAAGTCCGCGTCGCGGAGATGTTCCCACATGATTTTTGGAATTAAAATTTGAGACAGTAGTTTCCGTGCTATGGCCCGTGACCCATACAAAAATCTAATCCTTGCTGAACAGTGTACGTGACGCGGACTGGTTCCATCATGCCTAAGTGGCTTCTGCCTTGGGTAGCTAGCATGCTCAAGGTTGGGTTCTCCTCAAGGACTCATAGAGAGGTCCTTGGGGAGTCTTTCCTGGACGTTTTTACCCTTAATAGGATCTTATAGATGTTAGGAACCTCTCCTTTCAATTCAAACTCCAAAAAAAATAAATTCAAAGGCACTCTAGAACACACAAGCACGTCTCAAGGCTAACTTTCGAACGTCTTGGACGTTTGACCTCCAAATAAGTTGAAATCAATTATACAAATTGTAAAAAAACTTAATTAACATATTATTAACATTTTTAAGGACATCTAAGGTTGTATACGCCTTAGTTCATTTCGAGAGACCTTACAATATCCCTCACTTGGGAATATTCGTCATCGCATTACACCTAGAACATTTCAAACACATACAAGGACTCAATGACCCCAAGGGCATCTCAGAATAAGGAACACATCGTCACATAATAGTCATGCACCAAACTTACAAGAAACACAACTTCAAACCATTTTTTACTCAATTAAACACAGGCAAGTAAAGCCATTTTATTCACTCTCTGTTTCATGTATTATACACATAGGTTATAGTCATGTTCATAAGAGGAACATCCTTCTCCATATCATAACATGGCTTTTACATCTTATTTCATTCTGAGATCATTATGCAACAATAATTAAGTCTTCTATAGGAAGGTTGAACAACACTTCAAGGAGAAAACAAGTTACTCATACTCAATGTACATAGATCATGAGTTAGTTTAGATCAACAAAGATCCTCATCATTTTGATACAATACCTTTTTTGCCATGTTTAACATCATCATGTTTGGTTATGTTTAAGGAAGGAATGTCTTTTTCAATAACATACACACATGTTATCATGAGTTCATACACAAGCAATGCACAAAGGTCAATTCATTTTAAAGAGACTTCTCCACTTTTACCCAAAGTATGCTCGTACTCTCTTCCTAATGAAGTTAAAATTGTATTTTACACCACATACATCATAACAATAGGAAATCATTTCACATAGTTTCAAATTATAGCATGAAACAAGTCTTAATAGAAATACACTAATCAGGGAAGTTCTTGAAATTTAATTATAAGCACACACGAAGAACATTGGATAGACATACTATTAATTGTCAAGAGTGAGCCTACATTAACCTTTACCAAATCGCAAAAGTCACGCATTTTTAAGAGAGATTATCATTTTTCATATAAACGAGACTAAAATTTTTCATTTTGGCATAAAACACCACACATAACATAGTGACAATTAATACATGCACTATATCTTGTACTTATATACAACACTCCTATCAAACAAAGCTACGTAAGAACTCTTTTGCTTCAAGCTAGAGTAAGAATAAAAGGAATAGATAGGGATATCTACAACCATACTACTAACATCATCATCCTCCACTAGGGTAAACCCAATTAAGAGCATGTTATCTAAACCTTAAGAGAACCTTAGCTTAACAACCATAACAACTTAAGCACATCATCCCTCTGCTGGAATCTAAGGTTATGCAAACCCCTCATTAACATCACCTAAAAGTGAGTGTCAACATAGAAGTTCAAGGGAACTTAATATAAGGCCATTAAGGGCACTGCCAAATCATAACATCTAGGAACATTATCCCCTACTTGGGGTAAGACTAATCAATAAATTTCCTTAAACATCAAGGTAAAACTAAATCAAGACCAAACCTATAAAATCCTCATATAAGAAGGTTCAACATCATTGAGGGTCTTCACTCAAAATCTCATATCAAGGAGCCTACTAACTCAATCATGAAAAGGTACTACCTCAAGCATCTCTATTGTTCTAAGTTTATCACCTAAAATAACTCATATAAATCAATCTAGCTCATAATACGCAACCATATGAGGCTTTAACTATACCATGAATACCAAGGGTCATGAAACCCTTAGGGGAGACAATATATGAAACTTGTCCATGAAGGTCTCTTTCTTTTCTTTCAACACTAGGGAAAGGTAACAACTAGGTCATTTCAACTAACACCATAACCTTTGGAGGAAACCTCCAACAACCACACCTAGTACAAACTAAGCACTTCCTCCAATGGTCATACTTAAGGCTAATTTTAATGGACAACTAACCAATTCAAGTTGGTCAACATCAATCCTCTCTTTCTCTCAAAGACTCTTTTGCCATCTTAACACATAGTTAGACTCTTAAATATTTTTTGACATCTTAGACTCAACATAAATAGAGTAAAATGGGGACACGACCCTTAACAACATTACATAATAATCTAAGTATTACATAACTTTTAATAAGAACTTTCCATAGGAAATCCTTGAATCATAAGGATCCCTTTCTTGAACTTGTGAGATCTATCCAAGACCTTCACTTAGGAGACATCCTCTAGCCATCACCACCTACGCTTTGTGTAAAAGATGAAGAAGAATGGTTTAAGTGCAATAACACACTAACTATGGCAACCATGAAAAACATACAGAGGATATTTAGTTAGAAAACCATGCATCATGCATTTTTGTAAAACTTCATAAAGCCTTGATATCATAAGTACAACATAGCTCATATACTTCATATTGGAATAAGTACTATTCATGAAAACACACCAACTCACATATATTACATTCAAATATAGGTATGTGCAATAGTCACAACATCACATAAGCCGCATAATTCATTCAAGGATCATTTAGTATTTCATGACATTATTCATTCTTTTAGCTGAAGTCCTTTACCTCTATGTAACCCCCTAATAACACTTGGGGTAATGCATGAATAGTGTCCCATTCCACTACCCACACTCAAGCATCACCTTAAGTCCACCATGGTGAACATTCACATAACCTTCATTAACTCAAAAATAGAAATTCATGAAAACGTAGCATATCATAAGATACATATCTCATACACGACTCAACATGCTTTATAGACCACATAGAAGACTTATTCCAAGAAAACATACAAGTCAAGACCAATATCATGCATATTCAATGTAAGACCTTTATCTTATAGAAAATTAGACCAACATTATGCATCTAAAGAAAGTCATTCATTATGTAGACACCGTAAGACTCATGTTATGCAAATTACCATTGAAGTAGGTCAAAGTCATAGAATCGTGCATAAGAGACACACAATATACAAATACATATAGAACACCTTCCTAGAACTCCCCTTAAGAGTTACTCGTGCAATGCATATGTAAAGTTATATACCCTCACCTACACTAAGAAACTTCCCTTAAGTTATCCTAGTTAGGGTTCACTACTTTATTTCCATCCTCCATTTTTTTAATTTAGGGAAATGCTAGCCTTAACCAAAAATAAGACCATTTGACTAAACGTGGAATCAGGTGTGATCCCCTCACACTGGAAGGAATGTTTTCTAGCTTCCAACGTAATACATGAGTATCATTCTAGAATATTAGGTGGATCCACTTGCTAGGTCCTATGGGTAAACATAATTAACGAACTAGGAGATGTATATTGAAGCCATATTTATGCCAATTCGCATTGTAACTTCGATCTCATGAGTAACATAAGGTTAATCTCCCTACAAGGGATGTCAACACCTCATGTGGAACCATACGTGAATCTCCCTCCAAGGGAAGTCAACACCTTTTGAGAAACCATTGGTGAATAATCCTTCCTCATTACGAAGGTCCACATTTTATTTTTCAAGTTCACTAGGTGCTAAGATAAGTTCCCTTTGTTGAATGCCTTTATTAATATTAATTTCATAAAAAAGTCTTTAGAAGAATCAACCCCTCATATGCTTAGCTCATAGGTTATAAATTAGAGTTGTACTTTCATCAATCTAAATCAAGTGAGAGTATCCTTTCACATGTACATAACATATTCATAGACTAGTCTAGTTTAGAGTACAATTGAGGAAACCTTTCAAAGGACTTTACTTACTAGGTTATCAAACATACTTCATTATTCATTCGTTCGTGTGTGTGATTATGTTCATATACGAGGAAACCAGCACATACAACATGCACACATGACACATATGCATACTTAATCATTTTCATGTTCTTAACATCAAATCATATACATTCATTTTCATATTTTAATCCATGCAATCATATTTATATACATAGAGTAATCACCCTACGAAGTATTTTGTAAGACCCCCAAAATGAGTAAGGGTGTATAGAGCCTCACTTGTGCAAATAACCTTGTTAACATGTTAATACAGTGCTTTAAATTATTTTTAGGTGATTTGAGGTCATTTGGAAGTCAAACGTCAAGGGACGACCAAGACGTTCGACGACAAGCCTTTAATTATTTTATGTGTTTATGTGTGTGTAATGATCTTATGGTGTACATTAATTATGAATAATTATTTTTAAAGGCAGTGTATTTACTTTCATGAGTTTTGGAGGTAATACGTCCAAGAACGTCCAAGATGTTCGAAAGATAGCCCTTGAGACATTCATGTGTGTCTTCAGTGTGCCTTGCTTGTTTCGATGTGTTTTACATGTTCATTTTTCTTGAAAATTGAATGGAAGGTCTAAATCTTGTTAAGGTATATATTTATTTTTGAAAGGTCCGGCCACAACTTCCCAAGGGCCCCGAAAAGGGCCCGCAAGAAGGACCCAACGGCTGTCGAGACTCTGCCTTGGCAGTGTCAATCGACTAAACCTAACGATGCCCCATTTGTTGACAAACAGCCCGAAAATTGTGGTGTCTTAAATTTACACTTAGCATACATTAGTATCAGCCAAAGAACAAGACAAGACCCTATTGACTGAAGCCACAGATGGTCCGTCGATGTACCTACTAGCCATCGATGGTGGCTTGAAACTGCTGCCTAGCGACTGTTTCATTAAAGGGGTGAATGGGAAATTCACCCCATGTCCTAATATAACCCTAATAGGTTTGTTTAGTTATTTTTTGTATATTTAAAGGATCAGAAAACGTGATCAACGAATTCCCAAACAAATTCACACAAATTATAGTTTCCCTCTAAGAATATTCTCTTTAGAATCTCCATTGAAGGTGAAGCTCAAGAACAGCTTTGAAATTTGATTACTATGGTAACTTCAACAACTTTTAGAGGTTTTAATTTATATAAAGGTATGGTTATCCATCATCAATAAGTAACCTTTCACTTGGAGAGTTAATCTCAAATTTTGCAAAGAGATTTCATGATCAAAGTTTCAATCTTTGAATCTAGCCATGTGTTCTTTCTCAAAACACTTTAAAAGAATTAATCATGAAGAATTGATGATAATTTATTGGTTTTAACGTGAAAAACAATCAAATTTCATGATGAACCCATGTCTCTTCCTCAATTCGATTTAGCCCTAGCATGGGCATTGTGATCATGGCTTGTTGTTGATTGAATTGTGGTTCTATTACGTTGAATTGCTTATGTCTACTGCTATTGATGTTTATAAATGATGAATTGATGATGAAGGATCCATGTGGATCAACGCATAAAGAATTGAACATCTCTAGTCTATGCTTCTATGTGTTTATTGTAAGATTTATCTATAAATGTATAAAAGTGGAATTCGATTATATTAGGATGCTTATAGATACTGCCTTAGGTTAATAACATGGTTGAATTGTGGATATTAATCTTGTATGATCTTAGTAAAGAAGTCTTGGTTTGAAATTATCTAGGTTCTTCTAGTCTATCAAGAAGTAACTTGTGATCTTGACGTTAGGTTGGTAATCATGTGACTCGATTATGATGAATTTTCATAGCTATTGTCTATATGTGTAACATAATTATAATTAATTATAACTGATCCAATATGAATAGATAACAATAGAATTGGTAAAGATTGATGTAAGTTCTTATAGCCTATAGACTTGGTAGAGTAATGTATATGTTGTGATATATATCATTAGGTAGATGAAGCATGATTAAGCTTTAATGTTCTATCGCTTAAGCTACTTCCCTAAAAGTATATTATTGAATAAATATGATATATGAACAAGACTAGAGAGATTGTTTGATGATATTTAACTCTCTACTTTCTAGTATATATGTGATGTATTGTATTAGATTGTAGTGTGATCTCATAGCGACTTGTACATGATTTCTCTAATGATTATGGTACTTTAGATACTTCCTTATATTCGAATTTTTAATGAAAGAATAGTAACGTTCAATGATGGCCAAAGTCTAAATGATTGGTAAGAATTGCTATACTCTTCTACTTCTCTACTTTTCTATAGTATCGTTATTTGATGGTGCTTTGTATGACATTGTGTGGTATTGTCTACCTATGGTGGCGCTATTTACTTTATTGTCATTATATATGTGTTGACCATGGCTTTGAAGAAAAATTGTTGATATATCAATGTGTGATTATGATGATCACGTAATGTGTACCTTGTGCCTAGTCTTCTTCTCTAGTTGTGAATCTAGGTTATGTTACTATTGTTATAAGTATGAAAATGGTTATTGTTAAGATCATGTAGGTGCTGCCATTAATGAAGTTGTAAGGATTGATCACCCCTATCCATGTACCCCTATGTAAATATGTGAATAGTTAATGTTAGGAGTCTTAAAGTGTAATATGAAGTTAGTTGCCTCCTATGCTAAATTGTTTTGTGTGGTCTATGCTTGAAAGTGTGATGTGGTCTTAAGAGGGTTGCTGCATCAAGGTGTTGTTGATAGTCATTATGTGATCATGTTGACCAATTGACACATACTAACACATTATACATGCTTATACTGTAGTAAAGGTTCATAGTGTCTAATGAAAGGATGTTCTCATATTCGGTAGTGTCTACTACTATGCATTATAATCTTATGTTTATGAAAGTACGATATGCGTTTTCTTAACTAGGATGACTTGATAGGTGTACTAGTATGGGCAAATGTATGGGACCTTGTCTATGCATTACATGAGTACCTTGATAGGATAGTTCCTAGCTTTGGTCTCTTATGTACATGGATATGAATGCATGAGTATGTCATGAACATGTCTTATATGCTATAATGTGAAGTATATGGTATGATGAAGTACGATTATACCTAGTGTCTAAATATGTTTATATGAAAGCATGGCTCATATAGTTACACTTCTACACTTATGCATGAATGAAGTGAAGTATGAATAAGTGTGGTCAAATGGTTATGTGAAAGGTCTGGTCAGATGTATGTACGCAAACACACATGAATGATGGTCCAATCAATAGAGGGTTTCTTGAAAGGAGTTCTCAAGAGTATCCTAAACTAGATAGATACTTACATATGCTATGTCCACGTGAAAGGTTTTCACACATAATATAGGCTGATGAAAGGACTTCTAATGTATAACCTATGCGCTAAGCATATGAGAAGTGAATCCCCTAAAGCCTATGTTTTATAAAGTAATGTTATAAAGATTTTTAATAAAATGAACTTAGCTTAACACCGAGTAAACTTTAAGTGAGGGGTGCCCCTACCCATTGGAGAAAGGTAGGCCACCATAATCCTCATGAGGTGTACAACCTCATGAGCCAAAAAGGGTGTTAGAGTAATATTTCCATGATGCCTTCAAATTCCATAACTATTTTGCCCCATAGGATAAAGCAAGTGATATAACCTATTATGCTAGTATGATACTCATGTATTACCTTGGGAAGCAAGACACCTTCCTTTGGTGTGAGGGAATGACACCAAATTCCATGTTTGGATTACATAGTCTTATTGTCGGTTAATGCTATAGTTTCCCTAAAGTAAAATGGACAATGGAAGTAAACTAAGACATCTAGCAAGGATAACCTAAGGGTAGTTACTTAGTGTAGTTGGGGGTATTAGGCTTCACCTTTGCATTGCACAAGTGACTTTTGAGGGAAAACCTAGGAAGGTGTTGTAATGAATGTGTCTATTATTATTGTTCTCTTGAATGACATTGTGTTAGTGTCAACATAATGAGAGGATATGCACTATGTTGGTCTTAATGACTATATGATTAAGGTTGTTGACATGACTGAAATTTTCTTCACTTACATGTTGATGTATGAATGGGATGTTATGGCTTGTGGTCTCATCATAGGTCTACTAAGTATGTGGGAGGTTATGGGGCTTCACATGTACATTGCACTAGTAGATTTAGATTAAGATAATGGGTAAGGTTTTATTAAGGTCCTATATGAATCAAGTTAAGTATATATATGCATAATGACAAGATCTTACTGTAATGTTCTTATGTCTTTGCCTAACTTTGTATTTTACGTATTATACTTCTATTATGGTTTGTCTTAACTATATAAGTTATATGAATTTTTCGTTGTGGCCTTAAGGTGATGCAGTGCACCAACTATCACTAGAGGGTTACTTGGGAGATTAAGAAGTTAAAAGAAAGATATTTAGCATTGAAGAAATATGCTTACTTTAACAAGAAATAGCTCACTGTAAAGCAACCTCCAATATGGGTTAAATTCTATGTGTTTTCTTATATGATATTTGGCCTTTGAATATGTGAATATGGAAGATATGAATGATATGAAGTCTATTGTATACAAGTTTTTTGAAGATTTACTCAAAAAGTCATGAAGTATGATTTCAAGAAAATGTTCCTTTTAAATGCATGTTTTTGCATGGTTCCACACTTAGTGCTTTCTTGTACTAACTCCATTATTCTTTACTTTTTACAAAAAGTATAGGTTATGGATGCTTAAAAGGATGCATATGAAGTGAGGAGATTGTTATGTGTTTTCCAAGCTCAAGAAAAAGGAATCCTTAAGATTCAAGGATGACCTATGTCAAGTTATGCTTAAAGTCTTGTAATTCTATATTTATGATTATGTTATAAGGTCCATGTTCCTTTTGTACTCTTATGTTGTTGTGTCTAGGATTGAAAAAAGACATAAGGTCAAAATATGTACTTTTGATATTTTATATATAGATATATATATACATATATAGATATATATATACATATATATATATATATATATATATATATATATGTATGTATATATATATAAATCGTAAAAATATTATNATATATATATGAGGTAAAGTTTCTAGCATATGATGTGCTATTATAAGTTTTAATTTTTCTGATAAATTTACTTTGCAAATTCGATGGAATGATAACTATGGGCTCGTATAATACCTCCGAGAGTTCAAGTACACCGTGTTACTTCTAGGGTGTTGTTCCCGGATGTGACAAATGTAGTATCAGAGCATGAGGTTTATGTAAGTTGTTTTAGGTTCTAAGAGTCTTATTTTGCCATGTCTAGTAGAGTCTCATATCATTGGTGATGTGTCACAACACATAAAATGGTACGAGAGGCTATAGAAAGATAGTGTTTCCCTTCTTCATCATTCTCATGTCGTGCGAAAGAACATAACTCTAAAAGATCTCACTTATATTTTCTTGTCTTGTAGTTTTAGATGTGATTCCTTGGACGAGATTGTATTTGTATGTTTGAGGGACAAATGGTAAGTTTTGATGTTTATCTTTGTTTAATTGTTTCATGATGGGTGAAGGTGAATTTTGCAATGATATGTTGATATGATGTCCCTTTTTGCTATATGTGAGACCTATGTGAAATAGCATGTTGTCTTGAGAATTATATATTATGATATTGTTAAAGCATGCTAAGAATTTATTAAATGGTAAAGAAGCATGCGGCCCTAAGAATATATGTATGATATTTCAAATGGTGCCCTTTGTATATGTGTGCATCTTCTTAGTTGCCTTGTAGGGATTGGAGTCCATTGTATAGCTTTATTCTAGAAGTAAGGGTGGCATAATTATCTTGGTATGATGAGAATATGGGTTTATTGACCTAGAAGTGACCTTAATATAAGGTTGTATAAAAGGAAGATTTCATATGGCTAAGTCTTCTCAATTATTTCCCCTCATGTGTGTATGACCTTGGTGTCTTTACATTGTTGAAAACATTATGTGGTCGAATAGTATGACCTAACTTGAAAGTTGGGGGATAATTTGCTCAGATGAGAAGTCTTAGAATGCCTTGGTTGGCTTACTGTAATTCTTTTTTATGAACAAATCACTCTTAAGTGTTATAAATGAATGTTCTTCAGATAAGATCCTGTTATGGTTTTGTGAAGTTTCTCTTAATTGGTTTAACCGTAAGTGGGGGATGGCAATATCAGTAGTAAGGTTCTAGGTATTTCTACCTTGTCCTTCTATTCTTACTTGAACATGAATCTAATAACTTTTAGTAAGCTTATTCATTATAGAAGTCTTGTCTATAATATGAATTGCATAACCTTCACATGTATGGTATGTATTGATTGACATTATATTATTAGTAATTTTAATATTTCAAAGAACTTGAAAAGAAATTTTTGATTAACTTCATGGTTTTCTCATGTTTATTGTGCATCTTTATATGTTAGTTATGCATTTAACTTCATGAGAAAAGGTATGATACATGTTTGAATTCATTTGATGTGTAAGGTTTAGCCTTATAATGAGAAATTTAACCTCTTTAAAATGAAATATGTTGAGTGTCTTGCGAACTATCTAACTTCTACTATTTTGAAAGCATGATGGTATATTCACTCTTTAAAAAGTTGAGGCATGTTAGCTATTGTCCTTGTGTGTGCCTACAAATGTTAATATTTTCCCTTAATGATGCTTGAATTGAAGACTATTACTATGTTAAAAATTGACATTTTGTGAAAAGGATTCCTATTTGTTGTGATTTTCCTTGTGTGACTTACCATTTAGACTTCACTAGGATGAAAACATGAGCATGCCATGGTTTAAAAAATTGAGAAATTCTTATGGTACAATAAAGATGACCTTTGTGCATTTTCTTGGGTATGAACTCATGAAACATGTAAGTGTGTTGAGTATAAGGAATTCCTCAATGGACACAACTAAGCATGGTATGGTTGATTATGACCCTCATAGCACTAGGTCTAACTAATAAGAATTCATTTTCAATCTAATTAACTCATGTCTATGTGCATTGAAGTATGAGTGCTTCAATAACTTTTGAGTATTGTTGGAATCTGCCTATATGTGACCATGAAAAATGAAGAGTAATGACCATGTTATGATTCGGAGAAGGATGTTCCTCCTATGAACATGATAAGAGCCTTTGTATTTGATGCATTAAAGAGTGAGTGGATATAAGTTTTGCTTGCTTGTATGCATTGAGTGATAAATGGTTTGATGTTTATTCATTGTAAATTTGGTGCATTAACTTCTATATGATGATGTTATTAATGATGTGAACTGCTTTATAACACAATGGAAATCCTTGTTGTGATTAAAGTGTTCTAAGTATCATTTGAGGATGAACGTTCCCATGTGGGGGAATATTGTAAGACCCCCAAAATGTGTAAGGGTGTATAGAGTCTCACTTGTACCTAGAAGCTTTTTACAATTTTAATACAGTGCGATAAAGTATGCTTGGGTGATTTAAAGTCATTTGAAAGTCACGTCATGGGAAGACCAAGATGTTCAACGCCTAGACGCCAAAGATGCGTTAGGTGCTTTTATGTGTTTATGTATATTTCATGAGCTTATGAGGTCTCTATATGATTAAAAATGATGTTTATTGGTAGCTTATTGAGTTTCATGAGATTTAGCCCTTGAGACGTTCATGTGTGTCTTGAGTGTGCCTTGAATGTTTAGATGTGTTTGCCTTGAATGTTTGGATGTGTTTTACGTTTTCATTTTGTGTGAAACTTGCATGGAAGGTCTACAACTTGTTAAGGCATATATTCATAAAGTGCCAAAGGTATAGATGAATGGTAACTATTCTTGTAAGCAAACTCAACCAAAGGCAAGTTGTTATCCAAATTTCCCTTGAAATCAATTATACGAGCTCTAACATATCCTCGAGGATTTGAATAGTACGGTCCTCTTGACCATCCATTTGAGAATGGAAAGCAGTGCTTAGCTTCACCTTGGTACCCAACCCTATTTGGAATGACCTCAAAAACCTAGTTGTGAATTGTGCACCCCTATCCGATATGATGGACAATTAAATACCATGGCGACACACAATCTAATTATATTCCAATGAGTAAGTAGACTTGACTAGGATAAAATGATCGGATTCGCTCACCATATCCACAACCACCCATATGGAATCGTATTGCTTTTGTATACGACGCAAACCTATCACAAAATCCATATTAATGTAGTCCCTCTTCAAAATAGAAACTTGGACTTCTTGAAGTAAACCACATCTTTTGGTATTCGGCTTTAACATAGACAATTTGGACACTTTGAAACAAATTCCTCAATATCCATCTACAAGCCTTCCCACCAAAAGACTTCCCTAAGGTCATGATACACCTTTGTATAACCTGGATGAATGGAGTAATGGGACGCATGAGCTTCTTCAAGAATCCGGTTAATCAAACCATATATAGTGGGAACACACAACTTTCCTTGATACCTCAATCCACCCCCCCCCCCAAAAAAAATAAATAAAAAAGAATGACTCATTAAGCTTACCAAGAACCGATTCTATCAACTCCATCAATGGTTGATCAAGGTGTTGTTTGTACTTCACCTCAACCACCAAAGATCTCTCGAAGTTATGATGGACCATAAAACCAGCATTCGCAGAATCTTCCAATCTAACATGAAATCTAGCAAACCTATTTCAATAGGTATTTGTTGGCTTCTTCAACTTGTGACACACTACCCATGGTCATACGACTTAGAGAATCCGCAACCACATTAGCCTTGCCGGGGAGATAGAGAACACCCATATTGTCATCTTTCAGCAATTCGCACCACCATCTTTATCTGGTATTCAACTCCTTTTAAGTAAACACATATTGTAGACTCTTGTGTTCGGTATACACATCAACATGGACACCATACATGTATACCTCCATATTTTCAAGGTAAATAGAATGACTGCTAACTCAAAATCATGAGTTGGATAATTCTTCTCATTCACATTTATTTGTCTCGGGGCATAGGTTACTACTTTCCCGTGTTGCAGAAGCACACATTCCAAGCCCACTAGAGATGCATCATACTGTAAAACGAAGCCCTAGGTACCCTCCATAAAATCAACACCGGAGCGAAAGTAAGACTATGTTTTATGATTTCAAAACTTCTCTCCCATGCCTCCGACTACTCAAACTTCACACTCTTTTGGGTCAAGGTAGTCAAGGGAGATGAAATGTAAGCAAAACCATACACAAACCTCCTATAGTATCCCTCTAGATCCAAGAAGCTTCTAATGTCGGTTGTAGTCAATGTTCTAGACCAATTCTTGAACGCTTCGGTTTTCCTTGGATCAGCCTAAAATCCCTCACTAGAGATGATATGACAAAGACACGCCACCATCCTCAACAAATACCCACATTTTCTGTACATGGAAAATAGTTGGTTCTCCTTAAGCATTTGTAACACAACCCTAAAGTGATCCATGTGTTTACCCTCATTTTTCTAATGTAACAAGATATCATCAATGAAGACAATGAAAAATGAATCTAGGTAACTTCAAAACACCATCTTCATGAGGTCCATAAACTCCGCCGGGGCATTAATGAGAACAAAGAACATTACTAATATCTTATAAATACAATATCTAGTCCGAAAAATCATTTTTTGTATATCCTCACCTCTCACCCTAAGTTGGTGATACCCCGATCTCAAATAAATTTTAGAAAAGTAGCTTGCCCCTTTGAGTTTATCAAACAAGTCGTCAATCCGAGGGAGAGGATACTTGTTCTTAAGAGTGAATTTAATGAGTTGGCGATAATCGATCCATATTCTAAGAGACCCATCCTTCTTCTTTATAAATAAAACCAAAGCACTCCATGGAGAAATACTAGGTTAAAGAAGCCTTTGTCTAGTAAATCTTTTAGTTGAGCCTTTAAATCATTCAATTCATCCAGCGCCATCGGATAAGAACGAATTGAAATGATATTAACATCCGATAGCAAGTCAATACAAAACTCAATTTCTCATTCGGAAGGGATTCCTTGAAGATCATTAGGAAAGACCTCTTGAAATTCCCTTACTACGGGGACTAACTCAATGGGGGGATTTTCGGAGTCTAAATCTTTGGCTCTTACAATATGATATAGAAACCCTTTTGAGATCATTTTACAATCCTTAAGACAAGAGATAATGCAACCTCTAGGATTAGAATTTCCCCCTTCCACTCTAAAACGTGTTCATTTGGATAATTGAACTTGATAGTTCTAGTTCTACAATCAATGGAAGCAAAAAAATCATGCAGCCAATCAATCCCCAAAATGACATCACAATCGGCCATATCAAGATTTACTAATTCAACATGAGTAACTCTATTGGACATCATTATACATTTTTATATACACTCTTTGTAACCACCGACTCACCTACCGGGATAATTACCATGAATGCTTCGTTTAAAATATAGATAAAAAAATCAAAGTTTCTAGCTATAAAGGGAGTAACAAAATGTAGTGTAGCACCTGGATCAAGTAAAGCCTTTACATCAATAGAGAAGACTTGTAACATACCGGTCACCACATCGGGAGAAA
>NC_028644.1:27302463-27390148 GCF_001406875.1 Solanum pennellii
CATCATTATAAGTCACATTGGTAAGTTATCCCCATCCTTATAAAATTTACATCGTAACCAAAAAATCACAATCCATACTTTAAGACATTTAAATTCCGCATCATAATATCCCTATAAATATTAATATAAGGTATTCTTAAATACAAAATCATCACTTAATCAAAAGTAATTATAATTGAAGTAAAGTATAGAGATCACAAGACATACTCAAACTCCTTCACAATGTCATCATCAAAGGTCTTACGATCAACCATACAATTCAACCCAACAATGGTATAATATTATCGCACAATAGTAACCAATATAATAATGAGGTCAGTTTATTCACTACACAACAACTCATCAATAGTTCATAGCCTAGAATTAGAAACTTGGATCAAGTTCATAATCTACTACACAACCTAGGTTAATTACTCAAGAACAAGCATAATTAGATTACGATATATCACAATCTACTCATAATTATCATGAAAACAACATAGTATAGTAATTCACACACTAACCAAGCCAATTGAGTCAATACATATACAATTCAATTCAAGATCACAACCTAGGGTTAAGGGGAAAAGATCATCATCCACAAACTAGGTTATATCATTAAGTAGTATAATGAAATTATAATTCATGTTAATATACTCATAATGACCAAGCAATATCATAAACAAAGAAATTTGAAGAATCAATTTCGTATTGGAAGTAAACCCACTTGAATTTCAAACTTAGGAACTCAATTTGAAGGAGCCCTTTGAGAAAAGAGATCCCAAACGTGAAAAGAATCCCATACCTTAGTAATTGATGAAGTTTTATAAATAAAATAGATTTTTTTCAGCCTTAAAACCCACCCTTTGCTTTGTTTTCAATGGGGTTTCTTAGGAGAGAGAAAGAAGAGAGAAGGAAGAGCAATTGGGTTTTGGGAATTGTGAGGGTTAGGTTAGTTTAATTAGGTTAGGGTCTTTACATAGTTCATTAACTAACATAATTAGACTTCCCTTAATACTAAATAATTAAATAACCACATAATTAATTAAATAAACTCACCTTAAAACGTGCAGCAAAATAATGCCTTGACAGACGAAATCACGACCAATGCCTGTTTGTCAAACGACAAGCACTGTTCACATCTGTCCTGCATAGTCATCATTTTAGTCAGAGATTGGTCAAAATGAATTCCCGAAAAATTTGCTATGTTTACATGGACGGTGGCCATCGAAGTCCCGTCGATTGGACAACAAGTCGTCTCCTGCAATTTGTCGTTGGACACTAGCTCTTGGCAACTTTTTCCTAATTGCGAGGGTCCTACTCAATGACCCTTGGTTGTTCTTGGGAATTCTTACTTTTAAGATTCGACTATAAACTTACTCTAGTACATGTTAGACAGCTTATCACAAAATTTCATCACTTTCCGACTCCTAAAACTTAGTCAAATAGGCTAAGGCACACTAGAACCTAATTGAACTAGTTTCCGAATGTCATGAATGTTCCTTAACGTTTTTATTTTTAAACTTCTTAAATGAATCAAATACATTATAATTGATTTAGAATAGTGTTACAACTCTTAGAATATCACGTTATGCTCTAGATTAAGCTTTAGATTTCTAGAGTATTACATCTATGTTGATAATTCTTATCTTATTAATTACCTCCTTGGTCTGGAAATTAGCAAGAAGGAGAGTTTCAACGTAAACGAAAGAATTATCAACGCATGCACAAACAATATTCAAGAATTGCATAATTACTAGTTCTACATGTGTAATCCCTTAAGGTTCTCATAACCCTAATTGCTAATTTAGTTACCCATACTAGCATGATCACAATAAAATCATGAACTTACTTTGCAAGAAGAATAAACTAAAAATTGCAAACCAAAAGCTCCAAAACCAAATTCGGAATTCAATTAATTGCAAAAGTTGAAAACAGTAATCCCCAATACATAAACTAGAACAAGAGTAATGGTAGTTAACCCCCAAAAATGAATTTTGAATACCCTATCTATAGAAAACAAAGTCTTAATAAGAAATGAATTCAAATAAGGAAAGTTTTGTTCAGGCACTCGACTTCAATCAATGAGACATACTGGAGGGCCATCGAACGATAGACTGTCCGTGGAGAGCTTTGTCAGCCAAGACCTAGAGAAATATTTTGATCACCTGATGGCATCCTCTCTGAATCAAATGATGGATCAACAACATGATCCATCGGTCTATCTATGGTCTGTCGATTCTCCTCCGTGACTCCATACTAGATTATTCAAATATCAGGTCCTGGAACCTCGTAGCTGCAAACTACGGTTAGTCAGGACGGTACGTCAATCATGGTTCCAAACATGGTAAGACTTCCCTGATTTCCTTTAATTCTTGGGCTGCTCGTTCAGGATCACTACCTATGGAGCATCGACTGAACGACGAATCGTCGATTGCCTCCGTTGGTCCGTTTCTGCACCTTTTCATCTGTCTTCTTGCTTTTCTGCGTGAACGTCTTTCATGAAAAACAAGACACAAAACTTGTGAAAACCAATAAAAAATGGCTCTAGAAACACACAACTCTTAAGTGACATGAATTAGAAATACCATGAAATCATGGTACATCAACACCATCAAAATAAATTAGTTATTTGTCCTCAAGCAACAAACTATGACCCTAAATGATAATTACGTTGATGTGGGTGCTTTAAGCTTTAGCAATCACATGTCTACATGTCTCGACACCTTCCTGAATGAGTGCCGGCCTGTACCTCAGTCTCGACAAGCTAACTCATGCAGATTATATCATTACACAAATTCATCATGAAACAGACACCTAAATTGTTTTTCCTCTCACAAAGGTACAAATTTTCTCAAAATGTAACTATTGCCCTCACTTCTAAAAAAATCATCATTTTTTGCACAGTGATTATGAAGTTTGGGAACAAGGATATATTTAAACTCTAAAGATCAAGAATGAGTTAAAATACTATTATCGCTCCACGTCATAGGCTTGCCCTTATCTTCGCTACTTAGGTTCACCACACTATACTCTAGGATCATGGTAGGAATTTCTTAGCTTGTAAAGTAGGCTCAGCTATAGGTGTGGTACATTTGGGTACATTAAGTTACTATCTGCCTTCCTTGAAATTACCGCTAAGCTTTCAACCTCTTTTTATTGTTTTGTCCCTCTAGTTCATTACTCGACTTTCTTTTGCCTCATTTTACCCTTAGATGTGACTTTCTATTTTTTGTATTTTGTTTCTTTAAAAAATCTTTATCCTTCTCTTTCAATTGTTCTTTCACTACACCATTTTAGGTCTACGGCAACACTAAATCTGGACAACGCTTATAAAGTGTTGCCTAAAATACTTTTGGGACCACTTTTAAAGTGTAGCCAAAGATTTTGACTTTTTAGCTACATTAATTTTAGCAACACATCTAAAGTGTACTCTTTAATGGGATAACCTACACTTTATAAGTGTTGTTATAGTCGGCAACAATTACTTACCTGAATAGCCACACTTTTAAAGTGTGTTATTTTTATAATTGTAAATACAACACATTAAAAATGTGGCCTTAGTGTTTTCACCAAAATTTTATATTCCCCCCAACATTTTAACATTAAAATTTCATCTCCCTCCCATTTTTATTTGGCCAAAAAAATAAAACATTAAAGAAAAATTAAAAAGAATAAAACATTAAAGAAATAAAAAAAGGCCACATTTCCTAAAACTTCAGCTGAAGCTTCCATTTTCAGCTGAAGAACACCATTCGCGGTAACTGAAGAAGGATCGAAGAACGGAAGAAATCAGCTGTTGTTCAAGATTGGAGAACAACATTCGTCACATTTATGTTAAACTTCAACTGAAGAACACCATTTTCAGCTGAAAAATCAAAGAGCACTGCGATTTCTCTGAACATGAACTGAAGAAGACGATTTTCCTCTCAGCTTCGTTGTTCAAGATTGGAGAGCTGAAGAAGACGATTTTCTTCAAAGATTTCTGGGTAAACTGCTGTTCCATCAGATTTCCTTTTAAAAATTGAAAGAAAATGCTTCACAAATCAACATGCCTCATGTCTTAAAGCTTTAGGTTGTTGGAATAGAGTTTATCAGGTAAGAGATTTTACCTTCAAAAGTCTAAATTATAGCTTTAAGATTTTTATATGCTTGTATGTCAGTCAAAAATTGATGTTAGGGTTTTTATGTTCTTGTGTTGTTGAGACGAATTTTGTTGATTTTGGGAGTTTAATTTATAGTTGTATTACGTATAAATGGGCAGATTATCTTTGACTCACTAGTTTTTGCTCTTGAATGTTGAATGTAGAAGTTGAAGCTAAGTCGCCTATATATGAAGAACTGAGTTGTAGCTAAGTCGTCTTTCTTCGGAGAACTAAATTGTTGAAGCTGGCGATACCTACGATATTTTGTCCCTAATATAGATTTCGTCAACTGTAAGTAGCTACTCTACATGAATTTGAAAAGTTTTTAATGTTTATTTTAATGTCACTGTTTTTTTAGTCTTCCTGAGTTCATAGTTGTGCTCACCTTAAGCTTGGTTTGTTCCTTTGTTAACAACATTGATTATGTCTTGTAGCTCTTTTCTTGTAAAATGTTTATTTTTTCAACTACATGCCTTGAAGTGTTAGAAGTCATTTTGTTGTTTCTCTATTGCATTTTCAAGTGTACATTAGAAACTTTAGTTGAATATTTCTTAGTTGTTTTGGGATCACCTCGTAGTATGAATTTGCTAAATTTTCTTTGTATTTTGAGTTGCACGATATAGAAAATGAATCACATGCCTTAGAGATAGACGATATAGGATATATTTTTCAAGTCTAGAAGGGTTAGAGAGGGAGTGATACGCTCAAACTTACTTATCTGAGAAAGAGTAAAATCCGAAAGTTCGCTTGATTAATCAACAAAAATCACCAACACTCAATGATAAAAGTCTCAAGATAACCTAATAATACAGAGTCTAACTAATAATCCAGTGTCTAACAATGCGGAGTCTAACCTCAAAAATGAGGTTTTTCGAACTATTTATAGAAAATAAAAAACCTAATTAAGCAAGGATTCTATTTGCTGGAAATCTGTCAAAACGCGGCTGGGTCGACGGACCTCGCGACGGATCTTCGTGGTCACGACGGATCTTCATGGACTTCGTCGTCCCATACTTGTGCAATTTCTTCTGTTGCTCTCTTCATTACCCTCGACGCCAAGTATGACGGATCGTCACAGACACGACGGTCCGTCGAGGGTCTTCGTTCCAAAACACTTAAACTCTTGGAATATGGGTACTGGGATTACTTCTTTGAACTTCATGACGAACCTGCAGGACGGACCGTCATAAACACGATGGACCGTCATGGAATCCGTAACCCCACACTTAGTCAGACTTCCCTATCTTCCTTCAGCAGCTGCACTACACTGCCACCTACGGACCGTCACAAGCACGACGGACCGTCACAAGCTCGGTAGGTGGTCTCTTCTGCATTTCATCGCTCAAAATCTCCGCATTTATCTATGGACAGATTTATGTATATCCTATTAATTGTACTTATTTTTTCATTTATAGTATCATCAACATTGAAAAATGTTTGTGGAGGATTAAAGGTTTAATTTGACATACCGAAAGCCTCATGACTAGGTAAGAAACTTTTATCATCTTATAACACATGATTCTGATAGATTACTCGTAACTTTTAAAACTTATTTGTTAACTGGTTAATGATTATTGCTGAAAGACTAAATATTGATATATTCTTCTAGGAGTTCACATATCCCATCCAAGGATTGGATGAATTTAGCAAGGTATAGCAAAGAGTATATTGATGGCATTGAATCATTTCTAGATTTTGCTTACTCTTATGGAGATCCTCATGGAGAGAAAATTCAGTGTCCATGTGCGAAATTTTGTAATATTCTTTGGAACCGAAGGAATGCAGTGTATGATCATCTAATATGCCATGGATTCGTTAAAGGCTATGCTAGATGGATCAATCACGGGGAATGGGATATGAAGTTGAATGTTGATAATGATATGGATTACTCGTGTGATTATATTGATGGGTTGTTGAATGATCAATTTAGAGATGTTGCACAGGCTGGAGGAGTTTATGATGGTCCAAATGAAGATGCCAAGAAATTCTATAGCTTACTTGAAGAGGCAAACCAAGAATTATATTCTGGTTGTATAGGTTTCTCTAAATTATCATTCACACTTCGCTTATATTTGTTGAAGTGTTTACATGGATTGAGCAATGAATCATTCACTTCTATTCTAGAGTTATTAAAAGAGGCGATGCCCGAGTTGAACATTCCTCAGTCTTACAATAAAACCAAGTCTATGGTTAAGAATCTTGGTCTGGATTATGATAAAATTGATGCATGTCCAAGTGATTGCATGTTGTTCAGGAATGATCATAAGGATGACGAATTTTGTCATACTTGTGGAGCTTCACGATATATTCAAGCTCCTAAAGTTGATAGTGAGCTTGAGTCTTCAAAAAAACAACATCGAGTTTTGCAAAGACTTTGAGACACTTTCCATTAATTCCTAGACACAAAAGGCTATATATGTGCTCAAAGACGGCAGATTCTTTGAGGTGGCATGAAGAGGAACGTTCTAAAGATGGAAAGTTATGGCATCCCGCTGATGGTCTAGAATGGAAAGACTTTGATAGGGTGCATCAAGATTTCGCACAAGATTGTCGCAATGTGAGACTTGGCTTGTCAAGTGATGGATTCAATCCATTTCGAACCATGAGTATATCACATAGCAAATGGCCAGTTATGTTCATGATTTATAATCTGCCGCCTTGGATGTGCATGAAATCTGAATATTCCATACTCTCTTTACTTATACCTTGACCGCGATCACCTGGAAATGACATTGATATTTACTTACAACCATTGATAGACGAGTTAAAATTATTATGGGATTCTGTGGTTGAAACATATGATGCTTCAAGAAATGAAACTTTTCAAATGCGGGCAGCTCTTATGTGGACAATAAGTGATTTTCCTGCATATGCTATGTTATCTGGTTGGAGTGCAAAAGGAAAGTTTGCTTGCCCTTGTTGTAACTATGGCACTAATTCTCGTTATCTTAAACATAGTCGGAAAATGTGCTATATGGATCATTGTGTTTTTCTACCGATGGATCATCCATAGAGATCAAACAAAAGATCATTATATGGAAAAACTGAATTTAGGCCTCCTCCAGCTCCTTTAAAGGGAATTGATGTTCTTAATAGCTTATGTGATTTTGAAAATGTGTTTTGGAAGAAGAAAAAGAGATCAAATGATGGCCCATGAAAAAAAGGTCAATTTTTTTTGAATTACCTTACTGGCAGCACAACTTGTTACGTCACAACCTTGATGTAATGCACATAGAGAAGAACATAGTTGATAGCATACTTGGAACTCTTTTGGATATTTCAAGAAAAACAAAGGATCATGCAAAAGCACGGTATGATTTGAAAGATATGGGAATCAGGAAGAACCTTCATCCACAAGATACAGAAGATAATATGAGAACAAAGTTTACAAAGGCGTGCTTCTCAATGACGAATGTAGAGAAATCCATCTTTTGTGGAGTTTTAAAGACAACCAAGCTACCTGATTGTAGTGCCTCCAATATATCTAGGTGTGTGCACTTGGATGAAACAAAGGTGTCTAATTATAAAACCCATGATGCTCATTTCATGTTACATTACTTGCTTCCAATACCAATTAAAAGCATTCTTCCTGATCATGTGGCTATTTCTTTGATTCGTCTAAGTTCCTTCTTCCATCATTTGTGCCAAAAAGTAATCACATTGGAGGAACTGGATTGCTTAGAAGTAGAGATCATAGAAACAGTAAATCAGTTGGAGCGAATTTTTCCTCCTTCATTTTTTGATATCATGATTCATTTGCCTATTCATTTGGTGAATGAAGTGAGATTAGGCAGCACAGTGCAAAATCGATGGATGTATTCCACTCAAAGAGAAATGGGTACATTCAAATCATACATTCGCAATAGGCGTTTTCCAGAAGGTTGCATAGCAGAGCATGAGTGGGAATAGATTGCATGAATTTATTCTCAAAATATCTGCATCGGGGTGTGCATACCAGATTTAATAGGAGAGCGCGAAACAATGATGAATGTGACCCAAGTGACGCAGAACCTGTTAGTTTGTTTTCTAACAAAGGAGTTCCTTTAGGAGCAAAAAAAACTGATCCAATCATTTTAGATGACAAGTCACTAAGTCAGGCACATGCATACTTATTGGGAAATTGTAACGATGTTCAAGATTATATTAGGTACCTTAGTTTGAATATAGCATTCTTTTTGAATAATTAAGTTTTATCTTATTTAATTTATTATTTTAACAAATATAGTAAATATTTGTAGAGAGCATGAGCAAGAGGTTAATAATCAGTCACGAAGATCTAAATGGAGCAAAGCCAAGAATCATTGTCAAAACTTCTCTCAATGGTTTGAAACTGGTGCTTTGCAAGAGGATGTGCCTGATTTGATAAAACAATTGTCTAGAGGACCAAATTCTGTTGCAAAAAGATATTTTGGGTATCTCATAAATGTATATAGATTCCATGTTAGGCAGCGTGATGCAAGGCGTAAAACACAAAATAGTGGTGTTACACTAATTGCCTCAACTACAAGCTTTGCAAGCTCAAAGGATAAAAATCCGATTGCTGCAGATTTGACTTATTATGGTAGAATAGTTGATATTGTTGAATTAAACTATTACAGCCATTTTAAGGTTGTTTTATTTAGGTGTGATTGGTATGAGGTTGAATTAAACTATTACAGCCTTACTTATGTCTATTTTAACAAGAGATGCTCTCAGGAAGAGCCTTTTGTGCTTGCATCTCAAGTATACCAATGCTTCTATGATAAATATCCATATGATCAAGATAAACATTATGTTATGAAGACTGTTCCAAGAGACTTGTTTAACATGGGTGATGAAGTTTAATCTAATCTCCCACAAAGTTATGAAAATGAGCCATCTAAACATTCGAAGGGTCCATCTATACCAAAAGATAATGGTGAAGTACTCTTTACAAGGACTGATTTACCAGAAACAATCATTGATGTTCCTGTGGAGGAATTTGTCAATCAACAAATTGAAGTCGAGTATGAAGAGGAGTTTGAAAATGAGTTCGAAGATGAGTCTGAAAATGAGTATGAAGATGAGTTTTCAGATGCGTTTGAAGACGAGTCTGAAAATGAGTATGAAGATTAGTCTGATGATGAAGTCGAGTCTGAAGAAGAGTCTGAAGAAGAAACACCATGAGTTTCATTATTGTTGTGATGATCATATAGTGCTCACTCACTGTTTTTGTAATATAATAGTTTTTTTGGTAAAATACATTAATATATCTAATCTGTGGAATGTAATATGTTGCCTTCTTATCAGATTATTATTTTATTGAGGAACCTATACATCTAGCTGATTTTTGCTTGATTAGGTTGTTTGTTATTTATATATATTCTGGTTTCATTTTATTATCAGGCAGTTTGCATTAGAGGCATTCAACTCTGTAGTTTGAAGTTGCTTCTGGTTTGGTCGTTGTCCTGAGTTTGTCGCTCCGAGAGAGGTACAACTCTTTACCTTTTATTAATTTAAGTAATAAGAAGCTCTCCAGTTTTTAAATGTGGATGCAGCCAACGGCCTCTGTTGAGGGAAGAACCCCACCCAGGATTGGAAACATTCGGCATGTGACACGAATAGCTAACAAACTTATTCAACTAGGGAACAATAATAACGGCATACAGTCGCGTCTGCAGTTGTTTGAAATATATTGTTTCATATGTTATCAATTTTTTCTGTTTGTTCATGTAGTTCTTCCAATTTGAATCCGTCCTGTTTTACTGTGGTATTAAGCTACACAAAGCACAAGGATGTTTGCACTTCGAGTAGCTGATTTTGCATTTGATAAATAGAGATTTCTTAAGGTCCATTTGTCAGTTTCTAATACTAATGTGTTCTGCATTTTCATCAAGTGGGGCAATCAGGGGAAGTAATGAGAAGCATGCCACTATTGAATAGGGATAGAGGGAGTGAGAGTTTTCACAAGAAACAAGTGACTTATTTATGCATATTTCATTGGTCATTGCAGAAGTTGCTCTACTCATACTACCTGTTAGTGTAATAGATGTTCAATCAACTACTCCTCAATCCCTAACTAGTTGGGATTAATTATATGAATCCTCAATATTCATTCTGCTTTATTAGAGCCCATTTCATTACAATATTAAGTTATGCCTTACAAAAAAGTCACTAAAGCCCACATGCACATTGTTATCTAAGTCTATATGCAGACTAATGAGAATTATGACAAATACCAAACTTGATTAAAGTGTATCAACAATTATGCTTTATTTCAGATAGTTGGTCTTGCATATATGAATCCTTTATATGAGAGATCCTCACTCTGTGTGTATGATTTTATGTCTACTTCCTCTTTTAGCACCTTTACTCATTATAGTGTTGCACCTAGATTGTTGTACGTATGTGTGTTTGACTTATTATGTGATTTAAAATGAGTTCTGTAATTACATTACTGTTTTGTATAAGTTATGCAATATTATACAGTACTTTAATGTATAAATTCAAGAAATTTTGGAAGTTCTTGAAATTATAGAAATTCTGAAAAATTTTAGAAACTCAAATGTTGCAATCTACTATAATAAGCTATCCATCTGTGAACCTTATATCAAAATTACATTTATGCTACTTCTTTCACTTAAACAATCTTATTATTTTGTAGGTTTACTTACTATTTGGAAATAAATTGAAGAGATTTAAACAAAGCAAAAACAATGAATCAAACAACAATGCTAAAGAAAAAGGGTTTGAATCCAAACAAAGCTCAAAGTCCATTGAAGAATCTGGATGTTGATATGCAATACCGATCAGGTGCTGAATTGGCAAACAAATTCAAGATTAAGAGAGAACAAATTGCAAATGAACGCAATGATAAAGCTAAGATTGAGCAGGCACCAATATCACATAAAAGAAAGAATTTTGAGGATTTCATTCCACAACAAGGAAAGAGTAAATTGCTTGGGCACAAATCAGTCATTCAATCGTCTTCAAGGGAAGAGCTTAGAACCTCACGTATGATTGCAGGGAAAGCACAAACTAAAAAGAGGTTATTTCAATTTGAAGAGTCCATTCAAGATAATGGAATTAAACTTCCTATGAATAATTCTAGGTTCCATACGTCATTCAAGAAAGATGTTACTGCTTCAGCACATGCGACTGGAACAACACTAGGTAATGGAGAGGCGCGACATGATATTCTTGATCTACCGAATTGCAAACTGGTAAAGAGGAAGCCGGTCATACCAGCTAATACTCTTGATCAGTTTCTAAAAGATCAAGGGATACACAAAGATGATGAAACAAAATGTGACAACAACACAACAAGTGATGTCGAATTTATGCATACTCCTATTATTAATGAACATAACAAAGGATTGGATGATCGTTTGGAACAAGAAGAATTCAGTAAAGATAAATGTGATGTCGAAAAGGAAATTGACATTGATTGTAGTACAAAAGGTATGTTTTAAACCTTGTAAGATTTAGAACTCATTATAAAAGAAATATCTTATTTCATGTCTGTTACATCAATCTAGAAATGTCGAAGCCAAAAAAAGTTCGAGGACATACAACATGTAAGGATATTCATGCAAGAAATTTGGAAGAAAGAAAGGAGGTGACATTTGATAAAGGACAAGCAGTTGGACCAACTAATAAGATAATGTCACAATTAAGCAACTTTATAGGAACAATTGCAAGGAATCCTAGATTCATCAGCTTGATGTACACTAGTTGGCATGTGGTGCCAAAGGATACTAAAAAGTGCATGTGGGAATACGTCAATATAAAAAACAACCACTCTTGAGAATTCATATTTTTTTTACTTACTGAAACTAAATATATTTTATTTTGCATAGTCCAAATTTCTACTTCCAGTAGAAATAAAGAAGTGGGTGATGACTGGTCTTCATGATGCTTCGAGGCGACACAAGCAAAAATTAAAAAGAATTTTTTTGATAAAAATAGTACCCTTGAGGATATGCTAGGAAATGTCCTGATGGCATTCCACATAATCAATTCCGCCAGTTGATCGAGTATTGGAACCACCCACTGTTCAAGTAAGGTTAAAATGGTGCATTTCCACTCATCGACTAATTTTGTGTCATATCTATTCTTTTTATACATATCAATTCAATTATCTCTTTGTTTTTAACAATAGGCTATATGAGAGATGAATTCTCAAAACAGGAATAAACAAAAGTGGAGGCATCGAATGGGATATATTAATTTTGCTAGAGTACGCGTGGCATTGGTAATACTTAGCTGACATTTCATACAAAATTTGATTTTCATTTTTTTGTACTTTATAAGAACTTACTGATTTTTTAAAATTTCTTTTGATATAATCTGTAGCGTGCAGCCAAAGACACAACGAAAAACCATCAAAGCCTGAAATATTTATTGCAACTCGTACCAAGACGGGAAAGGAAATCCAGGCTGATACCCAAGTTGCAATAGTAAGTTTTTCAAAGAGGATTATTCGTGAGCTTTATTCAGACTTAACATTTATATTGTGGGGAGTTTGAGAACATTAAATTTTAATCACGTATTCCTTCTTCTTCTTCTTCTTCTTGTGCAGGTTCGAGGAGATATCAATTATTTGTCGACATTGTTTAATTATTTTTTACGTAAAGTTTTCATAATGTTTTAATGCTTGATCGCTATCATAGGATTGGAAATGAAATAGTACTTACAGTTCACTATGAATGCCAATTTTATTCAATAGGCTGAACTTCAAAATCGTCAAAATTCTGGGGAAACAGCTGATGATGCATTTAGGGTAGTGTTTGGAAAGGAGCAGCCTGGTCGATTTAGGTGCTATTGCAGATCAGTGACAACAATTTCTTTGAAGAAAGATGAGGAAATTAACAATCTAAAACAAAAGCATGCCGATGAAATCACTTCTCTAAAGGAAGAATTGAGAGAAGAAATGCGACATTTATTCACTCGATTGCTGCAAAACAACCCTGGATTGAATTTTCAAGATATACCAGGGTGTGTTGGTTCTAACCTTGCTTCACCTATTGATGCAAGTAGTGCACAAGCTGTAAGAGGCACAAATCTTCCATATTCTTCGGGGTCAGCTCAAGATTCGGCTATTCAAAAGGTATTTTGTATTTCAAATTCTCTGTTAATAGTGTCAATATTGTTTTTCTTCTACTTTAGTTGGTGTTCTTGGTAATGAAATTCAAAACTTATTTTTACTTGTCTAAGTTTAGTCCACCAATTTATAACTGTTAAGAATGTTTTTGTTTTTGGTTTAAGCATTCGAATCGTTAGTTGAATAACTGTTCTTTTAGTATTGTGCAATTGAGGAGTCTGTGGCTAACACATTATGTTTTATGGCAAATGCCAATGGTGTTCAATTAAAAAATGATGACACTATTTTCTACCTTTAGCTTCTGAATCCAGCTCATTGTAAAGGATATTGTAGCTGGTCTTTTAATGGTCTGTCTGCACCTTTATGAAGCTACTGCTATTTTATTAATATTGGTGTCTGTTAGCTAGGTGGTTGTGGCTGTTTGTATTAATGTGGTGCAGCCTGTGATTAAAATGTCTACATGATAGACAATTATAATACTATTGTTATTAGTATAGAGTTTAATGGTTTGCAAACCTTTACCTTTGTAGGGTAGAGAAACCATCTAGAGCTTGACCTTTAATAGAAGATCTTGTGGGTAGATTTATTATGTTTTATAGATCCTTAATGGTTACTTGTTTATACTACAGACAAGGCAGAGAAAATTGGAGAGGAAAATCTGCAGGGGATTTTCTTGCAGCCTGGTCCTCTATTTTTTGATCACTGTCTGTTAAATCTTTACCTTGTTCAAGATTTTGTTTGTATCTTTTTATAGCACTCCTTCTCTTCTTACTAAACATTAATCTTGTCTGTATTTTTTGTTTGTGTCTTTTATGTTCACTGTCTGATGATGAACCTTGCCCTAGAGATGCAGTCTGATGATGCTTGTGTCTTTTTTGTATGCACTAGAGATGCAGTCTGATGATGAACCTTGGCTTATGCTGCAGTTCTTCTAAAATATCATGTCATGTTGTTATGTATTGATTTTTGTGGACCCTTCTAAACTATGTTATGAACCTTGTTTCCAGTGGTCATCACTGGTTTGTTTGAACTACTTGTGTATAATTTTTACATTGAAGTTTACAACAGAAGACTGCACAAATTAAACTTTTGAAGTTTAATTTTTGAGAGTCAACAACAGGAGACTGTACAAAAGTTGTAGTCCTTATAATGTGTAATTTTTACATTGAAATTGTATTTAGATTTGGATTGGTTGTCTTACAGTGAATTCTCTCTGATTATGCACTTCCACAATTAATTCACAAACTTATAATTTTATTTTAAATGTGTAGGAAAATGCAGGTAATTGAATTTGAATTTGGCCAGAAGTAAATTCGATCCATTGTGGCAAAAGATGAAGAAATTTTTGTATTGTTGTCATATACGTTTGAATGACACTTTTGGGTTTTTGGAACTTGTTGATATTAGAGATCTTTAAGCAATTATTTTCTATGTTTTGGTTGTACATGAAATATTTCTCGAAGTTTATCTGAAATATATAGCTTCAATTTAATGATTAATTAGTTCATTTTGTGTTTTAGGTCACTTGTATGTTTGTAAATATATTATATATATTTGTGCTACATGTAGGCTTTTAAATGTTGAAGTTACACTTTGTAAGTGTTGCTCTAGGTAGATAAAAAGTTCCACTTTGAAAGTGTTGCTCTAGGTAGATATAAAGTTACACTTTGCAAGTATTGCTTTAGGTAGATATAAAATTACACTTTGTAAGTGTTGCTCTGGATGAGAGATAAAATCAACACTTTATAAGTGTTGCTATAGATGAGATATAAAGTAACAATTTATAAGTGTTGCTATATCTGACATATAAAGTAACACCTTATAAGTGTTGCAATAGATGAGATATAAAGTTACACTTTATAAATGTTGCAATAGATGACCAATAAAAGGCAACACTTTTTAAGTGTGACCAATAAATCTGAAAAGGCAACGCTTTTAAGTGTAGTCTAACAAAAAATAAGTGTTGCTAATGCACGTCTTCAAAGCGTGCCCTTATACCTATTTGGCTACGCTTTATAAGTGTAGCCAAAGATGGCAACATTTAAAAAGTGTTGCCCAATGTCAAGGGTTACGCTTCTTTGGGGCAGCCCCTAAAAAGTGTTGCTGAATGTCCAATAGGCGGCCACACTTTTTGCTAGTTTAGGCTACACTTACGTGGTGTTGCTGTAGGCCGAAAATGGTGTAGTGTTTCATTTTCATCAAGTCACATCCTTCTTTTACGTATGATTTTCTTTTCTACATCCAAATCTTTTCACACCTATTTTTTGGTCTTCACTTACAATAGCCACCCTAAACTCATGGATTTACCGCATGTGAAGGTGCACAATACCCGAGGTCGGATTAGGGCAAAGAATATATCAGTTTTTGCATTATCCATCCTCAACTTAGGCTTTCAGCCTAAGTTGAGGTGCATATCTCCAAAGAGGGACTAGGTCAAAAACATTAGACCCCGGGAAGGTGAGTTGGCGATGAAAAAATAAGTCCTATTACAGGCTCAACATATTTTATTAAAAGGGGAACTTTATTTCATTTGTTCAACCTCTTTTATCCTTGATGTGGGCTAATTTTAACAATGGCATATGATCAATTCCTAGCTTGTAGAGTAGATTCCCATAGCAGAAGTAACAAAGAAAATTCTAGTTAGGCAATAAGTGTTAAACACTCAAATATCCTCACACTCTATTGGCACATCTTTGCAATATCAGATTATCATAATTCCTAGTTCAAATTTTAGTTCATAGTCAGGCAGTTGTTGCCTTTTCATGTCATGGTTAGAGCCAACACTTTCAACTTATCTAAACCTATACATGCAAGCACTACTATTTGACGAGTTTCATTAGACATCATGGTTCAGTCTTTCATGCTTCTACACATACACTCACTAATGCATGCCGGTTCAACATAAATTTAAGCAGCCTTTTGGGGAAAAAGAACACACACAAATAATCCCCAAGAGAGGACTGTTAATTTGAATACTCAGACTTCACCCTATCGCTCACATTCCAGTTACCCCACCGAAAAAAGAAATAATGCAGTTGTCTCCAATGCACAATATATCATAAACATCATGATGGTAGGTGAAGCAAACCTGTGGCGCATAACGCCGAAGAACTGTTCCATCTCCGTCCACTTTTTTTCTTTCATGGGCCTCATCCACGACCTGAACATTATGGCTAGAACGATGCTTCTTGCCACAATCACGGGGTTCGGGGTGTATCTCAGTAGGAGAGTTGAACAAGGCCTCATGAACGACATCTTTGGCTAGATCTGTAAGGGCATGGTCTAGCTCAGTCCCCTGCATCTCGAATATTGCATCAATATCACCTCGTAGGGTGGCAAGCTCAGTCAGATGGCAGTGAGATCACTTGTGGGTGATGGTTGAGCCAGAATACCTAGCTTAAACATGTCAAGGTGTTTGTGAACCACCTGAATTTTTGCTCTGTCTGCTTGGACACCAACTTCTCTATCTAGTCCTCGGCTTTCACTATTGACTTCCGCATCCACAACTGAATATCATAGAGAATGGTTTCCATCTGCGCCTCTAGCTTCAAGACTATAGATAGAGGGATCATTATAGGGATCACTACTTCGGCTGGTGGTGTGGATTTGAACGATCTAGGGGATCTGCTGGTTGCATGCAAGGAAGAGGTCGAGGGACCTCAACCCAGAGCCTTTTAAGAGGTGTCTCTAAATTAGTCTTATCTCTTATGAGGCTTATATCCAATGTCATAGTCACTCGATGGAGTGTATCAAAATGCCATATTTGCACTCCAGCGTCCTTGCATAACTGACTTATCAAACATAGAAAGGGTTAATTTGTGAAGGTCTTGAACACCCTCTCGTATATCTCCACCAACATCATCTGTGCAAAGTCGATCTCCAACCCTACTATCGGTGCTGTCACAATGACTTCCCTGTCCCACTTGAACATGTTGTCATGCTTAGTGGGGATACTGTTGTACGTACTAACAAACCAGAAACTTTGTCCACAAAAGTCAATGAGCCTTCTTGATAAGCCCTTGGGTTCTATGACCCAGTATACCCTCTCACCATCGACTTGAATGTATTGGTCTAGAAACATTTTATCTTCTACATGGTTGTCAGCACTACGCTGAAAATCACCACCCTGGACTATGTCTAACATGTAGTCAAACTCCGCAGTGTTTAGGCTCCAGCCTATACCAGTTGTAGAGTCGTATAGAAATTGGTGGATTGTGGCTCGTGAGTAGTCAACCCAGGCAACCTCGAACCATGGTGTATGTGACAGGGTCTTTTTTTGCGGGTTTGGTCCGCTTATGGATGGATCCTAGGAGAGTGGCAGCTTATGAAGCAAAGAACTCCCGCAAAACTCCTCGATGCATTGGCCTAGTTGTTGTTCCATCCAGTAAAACATGTGGATGTTGAATAGCCAGTGCACCTCAAGCATTGTACATAGGCTCCCCGTGAGGAATCATTGATCCTTAGTAACAAGTTGTGTCATCACCCCCTTTTAATTTATCATCTTGGCATCTTTGTAGACTTGCCATTGCCCTTCGATGCAAACATATTTGGTTCACCGTCTATCGAAGAAGGATCATTTATTCGGGGTGCTGGTGAAGGTTCAACTGTCGAGCTAGTGGACTTATCAAATGAGGCATCTTATTCCTGTTCCTCGGATCTTGTATCTCCCTCAGAGGTGGAAACATATGTAGTGGCCGACTGGACATTGATGACTTGGCCAACCCTGATTCTTAAGCTGTGGCTTACTATGAGAAGGATGCCGAGCTCCCTTGTGTACTGGAACCAGCCCCGGTTGGTGACTTGATCAGTGTGCGCCCCACATTAGATTGGAAGTAATGACTACATCAGGGTTCACTTTCCATGGGGTACCCCTAGTGGCTTGGGATGATGTTGTTGGTTGTTTAGTGTACGCAGGAATATAGGTTGGGTCCTTATTCGTGTCAGTGTCTTCATCAATCAATCGATTCGACGGGCCGAACAACTCTGATTTGACCTTTTTGGAGTAAACCACTTTCTTTTATGGAGCCATTGTACCTGTGTAGCAATTGTTACAAGCAACAAAACTAACGACAAACTCCACAAAATAAAAAACAATTTCATGTTGCAGTTCATGTTAACAAGACCCATCGACGGTTCATAGATTGATCTACGTTTTTTAGAATCTTCAGTCGATTGGATGGGTTATAAAACACTCTTTGATTGAAATGACGAATGTACAAAATGGCCCTTCGATGAATCAATAAACCGTAGTCCATATCCATTGTTTTACAGTTGTGCTAATGTTTGGGCATGACAAAATAAGGACCCAATCGAAGGTCTATCAATTGGACCTAGACAGGGTCTCGTTACTAAGGTCTAAGCAAGATTTCAGGCCTCTTTCCATTCAACTTTTGAGTTTCTTTAGTTACAAATTTTTTACAGCAACTAAGTCTATACATGCTTTTAAAAATATCCTATGCTATTTCGTCGATCTTAGGGTTACGATTTCATACAACTTTCTAACCATGATTTGTATAAAGCAAGGAACCTAATTAAGAAATGACACTTATACTCAGACACAAAAAGGTAGGGTAGTTAGTATGCTACACAATCACTCTCTATCCTCCCAAGGGTAATTACTACGAAACTATTAGCAGCAGTCTTGATCAATTTAGTTCAAAGGTCAGAAAAACACCTCTGACTTCCTATTTTCAACCATGAACGAGAATCCAGAGTGAGGAGAAGTCAAATTACCTTTCAAGGGATGAAGAGTGTTGTGATTGAATGCCTAAAATGATGTGCGACCAAAAGACAAAGCCAATACTCGCCAAAGCCGATCACTGAACTTTTAAGGATTAAAAGGTAGCAATTTGCGCGAGATATAATCGGGATTTAGGTAAAGTGATAATAATTATGGGTTGTAGATATTTGGTGTTGAATTGGGGAGTCATTTACGGAGGTAATTAATAGGGTGAAATAGTTATGTAAGGAATTTTGAGAGAAAATGGAAAGGGGAAAGAATTTGATTGGGTATGTTATAAATATAGTCGACAAGGTAAGGTCGGTTCACTGGCAGACTGGATCCACGAAACCCCGTTGAAGGTCCGTGGATCGTTCGATGGTCCGTCGATTGTGACCGTCGATCTCTCTTAGACTTAGAAAATTTTTGAAGCTTACCTGGGGTCTACAAACGCCATTGATGGTCCGTCGATTGAGTGACGGGCCGTCGATGGGGTCTATAGACCTCTGCACCACACCATTATTTGAAGATTCTAATTTTCGCATCCTACACATGTAACAATATTTAGGCCATTCTTTTTCTATTTTTGGAGAATTTCTAGAGGCGGACACTATTCTAATCTCTAGGAAAATCTATCACACAATGACAAAGAGAATGAAACACCTACAAAACCTTAACAAAAAAAACTCTTTCTTTACCTCAAACAAAACCTATAATTGGATAGAGTGAACACTTGGGTTACCCCATAAGAAGCACATGATTTAATGTTGTTGCATGACACATTACCATTAATTAGTCAAACTTCATCAAGAAGGTTGGGATTAACTAATTTGTGAACACTTTCCGCATGCCCCAGATAGATCTTAATCCTTTGTCCATTTATCGTGAACCTTTTGTGTTCCTTGTTGTCTAGCTCAAATGCTCCATGAGGAAACACTTTGGTTATGAGGAATGTCCGACTTGAGTATTACAAAAATAAGCGCAACCTTGCGTTGAATAAAAACACAAGATATCCAACCGAAAATTCTTGCTTTTGAATTATGTGACCACGATAAATCTTTATCTTCTCTTGATATATGGCTAAAATTTTAGAGGCTTTTAAAACAAACTCATAAAGCAAATTCAATTCATTTAGCCTTATTTCTTATGCTCCTATCAAATCCAACTTCAGACTCTTCATTGTCCACATAACTTTATGATCTATATTGAACTGTAATGCAACGACCGCAGAGTACCCCCTAGAAGTTACCCACAAGAGCTTAGAATAATCCTCACTAGATAATTAACTTGAAATAATGAGGAAATTTAAAATTGTTCACAATATAAGATCAATTTTCTTTTTGTAAGGTAAAATAGTAAGAATCTAATGTCGTTGTTACACATACACCATCTACTAATACAAGTTCAACAAAAATCTTCAAATAGGGTCATTAGACCTTTAGAAACAATAGTCAATTAGAACAAAAGTACATAAGAGAAGATTACTAAGTCTATTGCATCAATGGAGAAATTATAAAGTGACATCAAGTGTATTAGTCCTCGAATCTTTGAGGACCTACCACGAGTCTTGGAGATAAAGAGTACAAGGTTTATTAAAGCATGTAGCAGAAAACCAATAAGCCGGAACCTACACTCATAATAGGAAAAAGGGAGAAATGGGTTAGTACAATTAATGCTCTATGTATGGATAAATGCATAAACTTTAAAATATTAGAAAGGGATAGTTACATGTGTAGTATGCATTTATGAGGTTTTTGAAAATGTTTTACATCATCAAGACAACACATTAAACAACACCCTAACAATGTCCAAATTAGAATGAAGGTTTCACGCCTGGATTCTGGAATCCGAATGCAACCGGCGTCGTTAACCTCTCAGAGGTCACAGTCAAGCCTCTTCTTAGCTTTAATCACAATCATATAGTTAAATTTGCGGAAAATTTAAAACTTTTAAAGCATAATGAAGTACAGTTATACTTCATATAACTACTCCATAGATTAATATTCTATTGAGCTCAAACTAAAAAAACCATCAACAATTGATGAATCAATTCATTGAAGAAATTAATATATCGTAATAGATTGCAAAAAACGTCCTTAATACAAAGCTTTGAACTAAGAGTCTGAAAAGAAACGCTAGGGACAACATCCACTAGCTATGTCTAATGTACTAGGCTATATAGATAAGTTTAGCATCCTAGAACATCAAGAGGACCCCACCAAGCTTGGAGATCGACAATCCAAACACCTTCGATGAGTCTTCAATCTTCTCTCTGACCAGCAGCTATAAAGATAATAATAGAATAGGGTTAGTACACATTTGTACTAAGTATGAGTGTATGCACACATACAGTTAAGGACTATGCATGATCAAGGAAAGTTGTTCCTATAACAACATTCCATTTTATGAAAATGACCTCATTAGACTTTCCTAATTGGTTATTTGTGATTTGTGGTATGAATATGACGTATTTTAATTCATTCAAAGAACACAACTGATTTTATATATAAACGTAAGACCTCAGAATCATCAACATAATTTTAGAATAACTTGAACGAAAATTCTAAAAATTGCATTTCCAGACCTGAGAGCCCCTTTTTTTATAATAATTTTATTTTTCAATCTCTTTCTTCTTCTTGTGTGTAGTTCGGAGATCTCTTTAATATTATATTTTACTTAGAAGTACAATGATTCATTTTTGTCACATACCTAAAATGAATCAAGTAAGTATCCAAAAGACTAAGGAAATGATTTAACAACCCTTATTACAAGTAATTCTTTCCATTCTTGTTAGATTGGGCATGAAATCTTTATAAGCCAATCTTTATTGGCTAGGCTACTTATGTCATCGTTTTCATGTTATGGAGAATGTGGGATGTTGATTTGATATTATGTTTTACTCCCCTTTATTGGCGTAATATAAGAAGTCATTATAAGCTAATTTTATTTGGCTTTCATCATTTTCATAATAAAAGAAGTCATTATTGGCTATTCCCATTATTTGCTGAAAACTACATTCTTATCAAACACTGACAATTGATATTTTTAAGCTCTTACTTTCTTAGCTCAATTTGAACATACATAACTTCTTCTTTCTTTTGCTTTCTTAAGGACATCTTTAGAATTAAGATCATGCGAGCTTACATGAAATCCACTGTCTGTCCCACACTAAATAGAGGTGATTCACCGATCAAAATGAATCTAGATAACATGAGCTAACATTAAATCATGTGTCTACCCCACATTGAAAAGGGGTGGTTTGCCGGCTAAAGTGAAACTAAGTTCAGTGTTTTCCCCACACCAAAAAGAGGTGGTTCACGGCTAAAGTGAATCGAATACTTTCTTTGAGCATTTAAATGACACAGATCATGTGAGCTAAACTTGAAAATCTGATGTCTTCCCCACATTTCAAAGAGGTGGAATCACCGGCCAAAGTGAAACCGCATCATACCTAGCTCGCTCAGGTGGAATCCACAGGCTAGTTCCTATGCTGGCAACGTAATTTGAAGACTAGGATACAGATGGAGACTACTTATCCACCTTGGTGGTATTCTCATCTCAGGAGGCTTACATATGCTGGCACAAGCTCATTGCTACTCTATCGGTTCTTTTCTCAACTTCTTTTTCATTACATCGCTTAGAGTTGACCCAAACATTGTGGAAGCTTGCTTCTTGTTATGAGGTTTACTTAACTCTTTGCATAACCGGTCATACCATTATTTACTTGATGAAATGTGATATTTAACCTTACATTATCATCTTGGTGTTAATGAGTCTTGTCTCACAATGATTAACACCATCTTTTTTGAGTATCTTTAACATTGTTGTCTTAGGTGTAAGTGAATCTTGTCCCACTTCCTTTAACACCCCATTCTGGTAACTTTCATAATTTAAATATTTTTAATTATGTTATTACTCACCTAAACTCTTTTCATATCTTTTGGTAGCTTTATACCATTCTTTACAAACGTTAAGAACTTTGTTCAATGTAGTTACTCAGTTCATAGTTCATTGGAAAGGGTATGTTGGGACTTGTCCTAATGATTGGCATACCCTTGGTTATGAATTCAAAGTTCCATTAGTCATAATTAATTGGGTTTATATTAACAATTAGCCAATCTTCCCATAATACTTTGAAAGCAATATTGTAAGCCAATTTCATTCAACTTTTTGGGCAAGGCATTGTTAGCCATTTTATTGGCATAAACCAAAATTTCACTCAAACAACTTTAATTATGTTATCACTTACCACATAAATTAATCCCATAAATATAATATAATGATACCCTCAATTGGCAACAAGTCAAATTCAAGAATAGCTAACTTCAAAATCGACTTTTAACACACTTCATATTCTCAAACACAATTAAGCATTACACCATTCTTTATTTCATATAAGTAATACCCTAATCATATCAATCAAGTATATATATGCCTCATTAGTCATTAAAAAATCAAGAACCTATACTTAATTATCAGTTAGCACCACATACCATCAACATGTTCAATATTACATCTATATGCTTCAAGAATAGAAAACAAGGATAACTAAGGGGATGGACGTTCAACAATATCATTGGGGAACAACCCTAGTTTCAAAATTCATAAATTAAAATGTTTGAAAAGTATCTTGGATAAATAAATCCATTACATAAAACCATACCTTATGTAGAATTTAATCCACAAATATCACCTTGCACTAATTTTGAAAAATAACTTGAAATCGCCTAAGAAATTTTCTGTTTTTCTTGCGTTTTGTTAACTATTTTTCTCATGCTTGTTTTCTGGTTTTAGTCGTGAGTTTTTAGGTCTTAGGAACTGATATTTAGTGATTTAACTTAGAATAATTAACTTAATTAACAAATCAATTACCGATATTACTAAAACGCCCCTCGTAGATTGACTAGAATTAGAAGCACTTGACTTAACCGAAATCTAGAAATTGCTTAGTAATTTCGGTTCTGACCATTTAAACTAGTTAATTAAGTTGATAATTTAATTAACTAGGTAATATAGGGTAATTACTAAAGTACCCCTAAGTTGTTAGGACCATTACCAACCCTTTGGACCATCCTAGGTTAGGTACTAGGACATTTCTTAGTGACTTACTTGTCTAGTTTAGGGACTTCGGTTTCCCATTTGAATTAGTTAATTAAATTTATAATTTAATTAATTAGGTTACCTAGGATAATTACTAAAGTACCCCTATGTTTTTAGGACCATAGCAAACCCTTTGGATCATCGTACGCTAGGTACTAGGATGTTTCTTAGTTAGTTTCTTGTCTAGTGTAAGGATTTCGATTTGACCATTCAAATTAATTAAGCGGCCTAGGGAAATTAATATAAATACTCTAAGTCCTTAGGTCCATAAAAAATTCTTTAGGACCATCCTAGGTTAGGTACTAGGATGTTTCTTGAGTTAGTTACAAGGTTAGTGTCACCCGGTTAGGTCTTAGGTTGTCGGGTGAACTAGTTAGTTTCATTCTGTTATTCCTAGGTTAGTTATCTAGTTAGGTAAGTTAGTTAGAGCCTAGATTTTGTTAGGAAGCTCAGACCCACATGGATTGACCCCTACATGTGCTCCTGTCCCTAACTGCCCTAACCACCCAAACCGAATTCTTGCACATGTGTTGCTGCTCATTTCTCTTTGTCCCAAGGATCCTCACTATATCCTTGGGCAATGCTTAATATACATGATCATTTTAATTGATCATGTTCTATGGTACCTAGGCTTGACGATTGGATCCCTCGTACCCAATTTATATGATGGTTAGCATATTTGTTTTAACTTAGGGTTTTCATTGCAGGTACATTTCTTAGACAAGCTTGGATTTTAATATAAACCCTTGTGCATATTTACAAATTCTCTAACACCCTTAAGCAAATATTTTCTAATATCCCCAATATTACTCAATATTGGGCATTGCGATGCCTATGTACCCCCAATACCTATTCTTAAAACTTAGTAGGCACTACACTTGACGAGCACATTTTCTGGAATTTTACATTATCTCCCCATTAGAAACATTTATCCCCGAATGACACTACACATCATTTTTAACTAAAGAGGGTATTTTCAAAAACACATCAACATGCTCGAAATTTCATCTTTGTGAATATCTGATTCACACTTACTCTGGATGATGCATATTACTCAAACCTTATCCGAAGCTTCATATCATAGATTGTGGAACTTCTTTCTCAATCTTACTTTAACTCAATGCACATCACAGTCACGCAACACATAAATCACGAAAATGCTATACAAAATAAAAAACATGAATGCAAGCATGAACTCATATAAACTCATATAGTGCAAATGTAAAACACACAGTTATGGACATAGAAAACCAAAACCGCCTAATGCACTAAGATTTAGAGTCTTATTAACGAAATCGGACTAAGGAAGAGTATATCTCCCTCAAGAACTGAATAAGTGTGGATAAATTTATCTCATATTGGCCTCGGCCTCCCATGTTGCTCCCTCAACAAGGTAATTCCTCCATAGCACCTTAACGGTGGCACACTCCTTGTTCCTCAAATGTTTCACTTGGAGATATAAAATTTCAATGGGAACCTTTTCGTAAGAAAGTTTCTCATATGTTCCTAACCCCTTAAATAACATCTTGTTGGCTTTAAGATTGGATACTATTTGGCTTGTTGGATTTGAAAAACACCCTTCCCATTTCAACTCTAACTCATTTGGCAACTGAAACCTTACTACCCTGTTTCGACAGTATATGGTAGCATAGCATTCATGGAACCAGTCCATACCCAATATCACACCAAGATCAAGAATTGTTTATTCTATTGGGTTAGCATAAGTAACTCTATCAAGAACAGTTATTGGGCAATCTCTATATACTCTTTTAGCTCTAATGTTGTTCCTTTGGGAATAGTAACAAGAAAAGGTTCATGCAAGATCACAGGAAGCAAGTCAAATTTATTAGCTACTAGAGGATTAACAAAAGACAAAGTGGATCTTCGATCTAACAATGAATACACAGGAAAAGAAAAGACATACATGGTACGAGTGACCACTTAGCTGACTTCTCCTGCTCCTCTCTACCTTTCAAAGAATAGAACCTTAATCTGGTGCCTTAGACAAACTAGGCCATGTAAACATCCTGGTGAAATCTCACAGTCTGCTAGCCATGGTGCTAGCATGCGAGTTCTCCCTAGGAGCACCCTCTCTAGCGGCTTGGGCCGTGATGGCCTTTGCCTGCACAGTGATGGATCAGGCCATCTGAACCAGTGTTGCTCGCTCTTCTCCTTCTTTCAACACAGTAGGGTTGAAAGGCAATTGTACTTCTGCAGTTGGGCTTGAGGAGGAGCTTGGTTTCCCCCAACAGCTTTTTCTCCAACTCTCCTGCCTATGTTTCTTTTTGTATTCATTCTCTACACGCACACACAAGATGGAAGTTCGATGCCAGAATGACACAAAATGTCAAAGCACTACATGGAACGATAAAGAGTAGAAGAGAGGTTTCTTATCATCACTTAGTCTCTAAGTCATGATTGTGGCGCACTTAACAACCATAAGTTAGAAACTTTGTAATGTGGTTGTTTTGATATTTATTTCCTAGGTAATTTAACCTCATGCACTAATACCAAGTTTGTCACGCCTGGATTCTTGAATCCAAACGCAATCGGTGGTGTTAACCTCGCAGAGGTTGTAAACAAGCCTCTTCTTAGCTTTCACAACAATTGTATAGTTAAATTTGCGAAAAATTTAAAATTTTTAAAGCATAATGAAGTATACATAGACTTCATATAACTACTACATGGATTAATATTCCAATGAGCTCAAACAAAAACTACCATCTACAATTGATGAATCAATTCAATGAAGAAATCAATATATTGTAATAGATTGCCAAAATGGCCTTCGTAAATAGATTCAAATAAGCATCTGAAATGAAACGGTAGGGACAATATCAACTAACTATGTCTAAAGTACTACGATGGGTAAAAATAAGTGTAGCATCCTCGAACATCAAGAGGACTACTAAAGCCTAGAGATTGATATTTCAAACAGCTTCGATGAGTCTTCAACCTTCTCTCGGACCTGCACCTATAAATATAATAATAGTATAGTGTTATTTCACAATTGTACTAAGTATGGGTGTATGAACACACACATAAGGACTATGCATGATCAAGGAAAGCTCTTCCTACAACAACATTCCATTTTTGGAAATTTACATCAATAGACTTTCCTAATTGGTTATTTGTGAATTGTGGTATGAATATGAAGTATTTTCATGCATTCAAAGCACACAACTCATTTTCTATATGAGCATAAGATATTAGAATCATCAACATAATTTTGGAACAACTCGAACGAAATTTCTACAAATTGATACTTATTTTATTTTTCAATCTTTTCCTTCTTCTTGTGTGTAGTTCAAAGATCTCTTTAATCTTATATTTTACTTACAAGTGAAATGATACATTGTAGTCCTATTCCGACAATGAATCAATTAAGTAATGCAAAATACTAAGGAAATGATTTGACTACCCTTACGTCAAGTTATTCTTTCCATTCTTGTTAGATTGGGCATAAAATCTTTATAAGCCAATCTTTATAGGCCACTGATGTCATCATTTCATGTTATCGAGAATGTTGGAAATTTATTTGCCATTATATTTTACTACCCTTTATTTTCATAATATAAAACGTTATTATATGTCAATTTTATTTGGCGTTGATCATTTTCATAATAAAAGAAGTCATTATTGGGTGTGCCCATTATTTGCTGAAAAGTTCATTCTTATCAAACACTGATGATTAATATTCTTAGGCTCTTACTTTCTTAGCTAACTTTGAACATACATCTCTTTTTCTTTCTTTTTTTGCTTTCTTAAATAGATCATTAGAATTAAGATCATGTGAGCTAACATGAAATCCACAGTCTGCCCCCACACTGAAAATGGGTGATTCACCAATCAAAGTGAATCTAGATCATGTGAGCTAACATGAAATTCAGTGTCTACCCCACACCGAAAAGGGGTGGTTCACCGGCTAAAGTTAAACCAAGTTCATTGTTCTGCCCACACCGAAAAGAAGTGGTTCACGGCTAAAGTGAACCGAATACTTTTTTTGAGCATTTAACCAACATATCTCATGTGACCTAAACTTCAAATCTGGTGTCTTCCCCACACCGAAAAGAGGTGGAATCACCGGCCAAAGTGAAACCGAATCATACCTAGCTCGCTTAGGTGGAGTCCACTGGCTAATTTCTATGCTAGCAACATAGTTCGAAGACTAGGAGACGTATGGAGACTACTTATACAACTTTGCGGTATCCTTATATCATGAGGCTTAGATGTGCTGGCATTAGTTCATTGCTGCTCTAGCGGTGCTTTGCTTAACTTTTTTTTCTTTACATCTTTTACAGTTGACTCAAACTTTATGGAAGCTTGCTTCTAGTTATGAATTTTAGTTAACTCTTTGGATAACAGGTCATCCAATTCTTTAATTAATGAAATGTGAAATTTATCATTACGTTATCATCTTGGTGTTAATGAGACTTGTCTCACGATTATTAACACCATCTTTTGTGAGTATCTTTATCATAGTGGTCTTAGGTGTAAGTGATACTTTTCTGACTTCCTTCAACACCCCATCCTGATCACTTTTTTAATTTAAAATTTTTAGTTATATTATTATTCACCTTTTCTCTTTTCATGTCTTTTAATAGCTTTATATCATTCTTTATAAACATTAAGAACTTTGTTCAATGAAGTTACTATCTTCATAGTTCATTTGGAAAGGGTATGTTGGGACTTGTCCCAATTATGTGCATACCCTTGGTTATGAATTAAAAATTAAATTACATGCTTAATTGGGTTTACATTAACCATTATCCAATCTTCCCATCATACTTTTAAAAAAATATTGTAAGCCAATTTCAATCAACTTTTAGGGCAAGACATTGTTAGCTATTTTATTGGCATAAACCAAATTTTCACTCAAACAAATTTCATAATGTTATCACTAACCACATAAATTAATCCCATAAATGTAATATAATGATCCCCTCAATAGGAATCAAGTCGAATTCAACAGTATCTCACTTCATAATAGACTTTGAACACACTTCATATTCTCGAAAACAATTAAGCATTACATCATTCTTTATTTCATATAACTAATACCCGAATCATATGCATCTAGTATATATATGCCTCATTATTCATTAAAAATAAAGAAACTATACTTAATAATAAGTTAGCACCACATACCAATAACATGTTGAAGATTACATCTATAATCTCAAAGAGTAGAAAACAAGGATAACTAGGGAGATGGATGTTCAACAATATCATTGGGGAACAACCCTAGATTCAAAATTCATGAATTCAAACGTTTGTAAGGTCTCTTGAAGAGAGAATTCCATGATATAAAACCCATACTTTATTTAAGATTTAATCTACGCAGATCACCTTGCATGAAACCTTTAAAAATACCTTGAAATCACCTAAGAAATTTTCTGTTTTTCCTGCATTTTGTTCACTATTTTTCTTACGCTTGTTTCTGGATTTAGTCGTGAGTTTCTAGGTCTTCCTAACTAATATTTAGTAATTTAACTTAGACTAATTAACTTTATTAATAAATCAATTAGCTAATTTCCTAAACGCCTCTCCTAGATTGAATAAAATTTGAAGAACATTTTGACTTAACCGAAATCTTTCAATTGCTTAGTTGTTTCGATTTTGACAAATTAAATTAATTAATTAAGTCTCTAATTTAATCAATTAGGTAACCTAGGGTAATTACTAAAGTATCACTAAGTTCTTAGGACAATAACCAACCCGTTGGACTATCCTAGGTTAGATAATAGGATGTTTCTTAGTTAGTTACTTGTCTAGTGTAAGGATTTCGGTTTGCCCATTTGAGTTAATTAATTGAGTTGATAATTTAGTTAATTAGGAGACCTAGGGTTATTACTTATGTAATCCGAAGTTGTTAGGCCCATAATTAACCCTTTTGGAACATCCTAGGTTAGGTACTAGGATGTTTCTTGAGTTAGTTGCTAGGTTAGTGTCACATGGTTAGGTCTTAGGTGTCGGGTGCACTAGTTAGTTTATTTCGGTTTTTCCTAGGTTATTTAGCTATTTAGGTAAGTTAGTTAGAGCCTAGATTTTGTTAGGAAGCCTAGTGCCACAGGCTTGACCCCCACATGTGCCACTGCCCCTACCCGCCCTAACCACCCTAACCGAATTCTTGCACATGTGCTTGCACATGTGTTGCTACTCATTTCTATTGTTCCAAAAATCCTCACTATATGATTGGGAAATGCTTACTCTACATGATCATTTAAAATGATCACGTGCTATGGTACCTAGGCTTCACAATTGGATGCCTCGTACCTAATTTTGATGAAGGTTGGCATATTAATTTTAGGTTAGGTTTTTCATTCCAGGTACGTTTCTTAGACAAGTTTGAATTTTAATATACATCCTTGTATATATATAGAAATTTGCTAACACCCTTAAGCCAATATTTTCTAATATGTCAAATATTACTCAATATTGGTCATTGGGATGCCTATGTACCCCCAATACCTATTCTTCCACTTAATACACTCTTCACGAGACGAGTACATTTTTTGGAATGTTACCGAAGGCATGACCTTAGCACTTCTTATGGTTTACTTTTGCAATATAGATTTAACATCCTATACTACAAAGTCTACCAAGCATTCCCACCGAAACCACCTTGTCTAAAAATATTACATTTACATTCATTATTCTAATAATCATAACGGAATTACATGAATCATGAGCAACATTGATGTATAAGGATATGTTCACTTAAACTATTTTCCATTCAACATACATATTTTCATATTACTTCATGACTACAAAGAGATGCCTATAACACCCTTCAAATCCTACTAGTGCAATAAACAAGTGAAGTCCTATCCCCCACTTGTAATTACTAAACTTATATTAAGCTATCATAGGCTAGTTAATACATAATTAGTTATTTGATTACTTAGTGAAGATAAACTAGAACCGACATAGACGATGAGAGTTTACGTGGAATCCTGTGTCATAAAGCCCCCCAACGAAAAAGGGTTTCTACTTGCTAAGGTAGAAGATATATACTAGCTACTATGTGGATCTAGTAGCTATGTCCTACAGGGGCACATAGTTAAGGGATAGAGATATTGCTTCTAGGGACTCTAAATATTGCATTAATGGAAAAGCTTCTATATCATGAGTATCTCTAGGATGACCCAACCTCTTGCATTAACAGAAGGGTATTTTCCTCATTGGCCACATCCTCTCAGTTATTAGTATATTTTCCCAACTTACTACCATTGTTCTTTTAATTTTCTTTACATGTGTGAAGAGTAATCCATCTTCGTTCAATACAATTTAACATAAATCTCTTATATTCATCAGGTGACAATACAATTTCATCCTAGAATCTACATACATATGTGAGTAGCACCTTCACAATCTAAATTATAGTATTTTCATGATGATTATACTTCCAATAAACACCACAGGTTAACTATATTATACATATATCATGCCACACAATAGGTAAGGTTCAATATAGTGGAAACCATCACACACTACCTTTCTTGCATCCTCTCAAAACCATGTACCTTGCAAGCAAATTCATAATCTACATACAATATTATTCTTCGTATATACAAACCCTAGAATTTTTCCCTTTTCAATGTTTAGGAATCAAGTATCATGATTACCCCCATATACATCACAAAGGGTAGGAAAACAAGATTCTATGACTAGCTAATCATAAATTACAATGCATCATGTTCATATCTACTAACTTCATCCATCAACATTCATGAAATTAGGTCTTAGGGTGAACATGGGTTCTTGGAAAATTTTAACAATAGTAATCATCAATTAATCCCATAATATTCATAATACAAGGCACATAACATAAAGAAATGATTTTGAGTTGAACCCATTGCTAGATCAAAAGCCCTACTTTTTTCTCACAATATTGAATTCCAAAAAGAAGTTTTGAAGGGATTCATTTAGAAAATAATCCATGAATCCTTTAGATATAACAAAATCTATGGAATTAGTACAAACACTTGTACTAAGTATGTCTTAATTCATAAAAAATGAGAAAGTGACATTTATGAGAAATATGCTCTTTTTAATTAAAACATGACATTAAAAGTATAAGAACGACATTTAATTACCAAACATCATAAATAGCATCAAGGATACATCAAAACATATAGACATTAGATCCTCCTACCAAACGTGATTCTAAGTCTCACTTAACAGAGTTATGGAGCGATGTAACACTTCGAAAATCAAAGAAACGTTGTAGAGCCTAACATAATTATCATAAGGTGTCGACACTGTTTTAAGATCAATTTTAATGAATATAAAACTTTTAGGATGTCTAGAAACAAAAACGTCCAAGAACGTCCATGACGTCCGAAAACTAGTTCAATAAGGTGCTAGCGTGCCTTATCTTATTTAAGTACCTTTTAGAAGTCGGAAAATGATGAAAACTGGTGGAAGGGTGTCTAACATGTGTGTATGTTGATTCATGGTCTAAACTTCTGAATACGACCCCCCAAGGACCAACCAAGGGCCCTTGAGGAGGACTCTTCCATATAGGGGTCTAGAACTGCCTGGGCAGTGTGCACCCACAAAGGGAATCGACGGGGCATCGATGCAATCTGTAGACCAACACTTTGCCAAATACTTGAAGGGCCTATTTTTCACAGTATCTAAACTTATCTACAGATGTGAAGCATGGAAGGGGGGGTTGTCTGTCGATTGACCCACGATCCTTCGATCGTGGTGTCATTTGTGAAGGAATTATTTTCTACACGTTTTAAGTTAGATCCAATTAATTAATTAAGGGGTTAGGTCGTTATTGAAAAGTAAATATAAGCCTAATTAAGTTAATTAACACCCCATATAAAGACCCCAAACCCATTAGACTAAGTAAACTCTCATAAATCAAAAACTCAAACTTTCTTCCTTCTCTCTTCTTTCTCTCTCTAGTGAAGAACTCTATTAAATAGCAAGCTAGGAGAGGGTTTAAGGGATGCAAATAGTCATTTTAACCATAAATCTTAATCAATTAGTAAGGTATGGTATCTAATTCACCTTTGGGACCTCTTTCCTCAAAGGGTTCTATCAAATTGATTTCAAAAGTTGAGTTTTCACAAAAGTTTCATCTAATCTCATAATTGATGTTATGAATTGATTTGTTTATGGTTTATTTTGTATATTTATGAATATATTAACATTTATTCTAACCTAATTATTATATATCTTGAATGTTTGGTCTAGTTTGTAGAAGATGACCATTACCCCTCAACCCTAGGTTATGATCTTGATATTTATTATGTTATATTGGTTAATTTACTTGGTTATTGGATGAAATACTACTAGTTGATGTTGTTATACTAATAATGAATGAATTACAGTGATTTATAGTCCTTTGATGCTAGTTCTTCAAAAGTGATGAGTTTGACCTAAGCATCTTATCTTAAGTTATGATATAGTATTGAACTGTGATGTAGTGATTCTTCTAGACTTGTGATACCCTAATTGGGTTGAATAGAGGGTTGTTTGTAAGAAATTTATGATGAATTATGAAGGAGACTAGTTAAGTCTTATGATCCCTATCCCTTACTCAAAATTATGGTTAATTGTGTTTAAGTCATGATGTTGTATTGGAGTTTGCCTTGTATTAGGATTGATAGAGTGGTATGATATTGGATTGAAATGTCATGACTATGATTTGTGAGGTTTTATATTGAGATGTATATTTTATAAGGATGATGAATGATTTACCAATATGAACTGTAATCAAAGGAAAATACACATGAAATTCTTATTGAGCTATAATGATGACGAATATACAAGGTTTTGACCCAATGAGATATAATAAGCTATAATGATTACTAAAGACATTAAAGACATTTCAAAAGGGACTTAGCTTAACATCGAGTGAACTTGATAATGCAAAGTGATGGCTTCCTATAGATGAAGATTCATCCTACAGTTCCACATGTGGTGTTGAATCACCAATGAGCTATACTCATCCAATGGATTCCCATTAGAGGATGCCCCGATTGCCAAGTGGTATGTAGAGGGATTATACCAATCTCTTAGTTCTTGAAGTGTAAGACCCCAAAAATATTTTAGGGTGTCTAGAGACTAAAATGTTTGTAATAAGAATATAAGTTTCTAATGACTTATAATATGATTTTAAGGCAGTGTATAAAGTTTGAGGTTATTTGGAAGTCAAACGTCAAGGGAAGATCAAGACGTTCGACGACTAGTCACCAAAGGGTCCTTAGATACTTTTATGTTCTTTTGAATATTTCACTAGATTATGTAGTCTTAATATGAGTTATAATGATGTTTATAGTCAGTATATGGAGTTTGATGAAGTTTTGAGGTCAAGCGACCAAGAACGTCTAAGACGTTCGAAAGTTAGCCCTTGAGACGTTCAAGAATGTCTTGATGGGTCCTAGAATTTTTCGATGTGTTTTATTGTGTGAATTTTGGGTCAAAATTTCATGGGAGGTATATAATTTTATAAGGTTTATATTTACGTTGGAAATGACCGGGGTACTACTTTCCAAGGGCATCGCAAAAGGACCCACAAAAAGGACCCAAGGTATGTCGAGACACTGCCTTGGATGTGTCAATCGACGAGCCAAAACGACACCCCATTGGTAGAATGATGCCCCGTCTATGAGGATTCTTCGATGTTCACTTAGCCCGGGAATGTCTTGGACATATGACAACCTTAGACCCATTCGACGGAGGGCACAAAACGGCCCGTAGATGGACCAATGCCCAGCCGTTGGGTCCGTCGATGCAGGCTGGTGCATCACTGCCTGCACAATGTTTCATTACAGGGGTGAATGGGAAATTCACACCACGTCCTAACTTGAATTCTAACTGATTTACTTAGTGATTTTGGGTGTATTTAAGGGATTAAACACCTCAACAACCCATTCCCAATTTCATATACACAAAATAGACTTTCCCTCCCAAAATCTTCTCCGTAGAAACCTCCATTGTTGGTGAAGCTCAAAAACATCTTTGAGATTGGACTCTTATGGATTAATCATCATGTTTTAAAGGTTTTCATGAATACAAAGGTATGGTAATACTTCATCTTTTAGTAATCTTTCTGTTGTAGAGTTAATCTCAATGTTTTCGAAGAGATTTAATGATCAAACTTCTTCTTCTTCAATATAGCCACGAGTTCCTTCTGAAAAATTTTTCAAAGGCTTAATGATGATTAATTGATGATAATTTAATTGTTTTAATTGGAAATTTAATCCAATTGTGTGATGAACCCATGTCCCTTCCAAAAATTGATTTAACTCTTGCAAGGGCATTGTGATCGTGGCTTGTTGATGGTTGAATTGCGATTCTCTTACGTTGAATTGTTTATATCTACTGTTACTTATGTGAATTAATGAATAATTGATGATGAAGTATCCATGAGGATCAATGTATGAAGAATTTAACATCACTAGTCTATGATTAATGTATACACTGTAAGTTTGGCTTCATTTTGATTGTTGTAAGATTTTAGATTATTTTAAGTTGGTTGTAGCTACAATTTTAGGTTAATATCATGATTGAATTATGTATAGGACTCGATTATGATTAAAGAAAACAAGGATTGGCATGTATTGATCTACTTTCTTCTAGTCTATCGATTGATAATACTACATATCTGATGTAATCTCGATTTTAGGATAGAAGAAGCATGATTCATTTTAAGTAATGATATCTTTAGCTACTGCCTAACATGTACATTATTCTTAAAATATTATTGATGATCAAGGCCTTAGGGAGTTAGTAGTGTTGCCTATTTTCTCTACTCTCTCTTGAATTGATGGTTTAGTTCCTACGGTGGTATCTTGATCCTGTTGGGCTTTAAGCATGATTTCATTATGTTAATTATATGATTAGATACTGCCCTATATTGATATTATTTATGAAATATGATCTATAATCCGTGTAAGTTAAATTGGTTAATATTTCCTTCTACATGCTTGCATGTTCATGATGTGTTGTACCAGTTTGTAGCATGTCCTTGTAGTAGCTTATGCACGACTTCTTATATGCTTATGGTACTTTAGCTACTGCACTATACTCTAATTATTTATTAAAGAGTATAAATTTCAATGATGACCAAAGGCTAAAGGATTGGTATGAATTCCTATACTCTTCTACAGCTCTACTTCTTTATAGTACTGTTGATGAAACCTTGTATGGCATTGAGTGGTATGCTCCACTTATGGTTGGGGTGTTTACTTTATTGTCATTATATATGTTTTGACGTTGTCCTTGAAGGAAAATTGATGAATATATGAATGTGTGGTTATGATGATCACCTTTTGTGTAACTTATGCATAGTCTTCTTCTCTAGTTGTGAATCTAGGTTATGTTACTATTGTTATGAGCATGTCAATGATTATGTTAAGATCATGAGTAGGTGCTGACAATAATGAACTATTAAGTATTGATGACCCCTATTCATGTACCTCTATGTGAAGGTGTAAATAGCTACTGGTAGGAGACTTGAAGTTTAATATGAAGTTACCTTGCCTCCTACACGAAGTTGTGTTGTCTGATCTATGCTTGAATATTTATTGTGGTTCTAAGAGGTTGGCTTCCTCCATATATTGTTGATAGCCATTATGTGATAATATTGACCAATTTACACACACTTCACTTTACATGCATGCTTACAAGTAGTATAGGTCATGGTGTCTATATGAAAGGTGGTTCTCATATTCAATACGACTATACATGTTAAGATTATTTCTATGAAAGTGTGATATGTGTTTCCTTAACTAGGATGACTTTATAGGTGTACTATTATGGGAAAGGGTATGGTACTTTGCCTTTTCATTGCACATGTGTACCTTGATAGGATAGTTCTACTTTTCGTTTCTATGTGCATGAATATTAATGTATGAACCTGTCTGACCTTAATGTGTTATGTGAATGGATTACTCAATTATATGTATACAAACACACATGAATAATGATATTTTCAATATAGAAGCCTTCAAAGGTTTGCTCAACTGTATCCTTAACTAGATAGTGCTAATGATATATGATATGTCCATGATAAAGGTTTTGTCACATGATATAGGTTGATGAAAGGACTTCTCATATATGAACTATGAGATAAGCATACAGGGAATCAATCTCATATTCATATAATTTTATAAAGTAATTTCAAAATGGATTTTTCAATAAAGATAACTTAACTTAGCACCGACTGAACTTGTAGATTAGGGGGTGGCACCTTCCCAAGGAGGGAAAGTAGGGACTACTAACGGTCCTCACGAGGTGGATAGCCTCATGAACCATAAAGGGTGTAAAGAGGTTTTTTCCATGATGCCCCCAAGTTCCATAAAATATTCTTGCCACAAAGGATCTAGCAAGTGATATCACCTAATATGCTGGCTCATGTCTTACCTTGTCAAGTAAGATGCCTTCTTTTTTGTGTGAGGGGACAACACCAAACTCCATTTTTAGAACCCATGGTCTTAGTGTCGGTTAAGTCTATATTTTTCCCTAAAGTAAAATGGATAATGGAAGTTAATGAATAGTAGCCTAACTAGGATTAACTAGGGGTTATTTAGGATAGGTGGAAGTAATAAACCCATCTAGATATTGCACAAGTAGCTCCTTGTATGATTATGATTATGTTCTTATGGATGGCATGGTAGTATTTTTCTATTTGTCATGAAGATGTGCATGCTATGAGTCTATGTGATCTGATCTTATTCTTATATGCACCATGTTGGTCTTAATGACTATATGATGAAGATCTTTCCTAGCGTGGATGAAGTTACCAATACTTAACATGTTGATGTATGAATTGAATGATAAGGTTTGTGATCTCATGAATATTTACTCAAAAAGGCATCATGTATGATTTCAAGAAAATTTCCCTTTTGAATTGCATGTCTTTGCATGGTTGTCACACTAAGTGCATTCTTGTACTAATCTCATTCTTCTCTACGTTTTACACGAAGTGTAGATAATGGATTCTCAAAGGATGTATAGATGGATGAGGAGCTTGATATGTGATTCCCAAGCTCAAGAAAAGGAATCCTTAAATCCAAGGATGTCCAAATGTGTAGTTTATTATAAAGTTAATAATTGTTTTATTTATGTATGATGTTATAAGGGTCGTGTCTCTAAGGTACTCTTATGATATTGTGTATATGATGGAAAATATACTTAACGTCTAAATATGTATAATGACATATGATATTATATATATATATATATATATATATATATATATATATATATATATGAGGTAAAGTTTCAAGCATATGATGTGTTAACAACGTTTTAAATTTTCCACAAATTTGACCATGACAATGCGGTGAATGATAACTATGGGCTTGTATAAGACTTCCCAGAGGTAAAGTATACCATGTTACTTCTAGGGGGTTCTCCCCGGATGTGATATGAACTATGTTGCCCCCACAGGAATACTAGCTAGTGTATCCACCTAGAAAGCTACGTTTATGTTTGGTTTCCTTTGTCTGGTAGACTACCTTCCTTCGGTGTAAGGTATTACAACACCGGATTCAACACTTAGCTATTGTGCATTATTTCAGTTAAGGAAAGGGTTCCCTAAGCTAAAATGAAATATTGAAGTAAAAATTAACTAGGGTTACTTGAGAGGTTTAATTAGCTTAGGTAGGGTTATAGGACTCTACTTATGCCTTGCACTATTTAGTCTTGAAGGGAACTTTAGAAGGTTGTTCTTATGTATGAATATGCTTATGATGGTATTCGATATGCATATAATGAACTTGAACATTGTTGATCCTATATGTTGATTAATTTGACTTATGAATATGTGTTGGTCTATATTGTTAAAGTTAGATTATATGTACTCCTATGTTCTATGCTATGTGAAGTAGGATGTTAGTCATGATTCTTGTTAAATTACTTGATTGAGTAAGGTTTTGGGGATTAACTTGGTCATTTCATTTGTTGACTTGATAGGGTGTCTTGCTTTTGTTATGTTATAAAGAACTCTTATTGATTCTTGTTGCTATTATGACTTGATGATAGAGTTACTTGACTATGTATTCAATTATATGCTATGAATGTTGACTTGACTAGACTTGATGTTATTGTTCTTGTGATGTACATCCTTATGACTCCTGAACATGTCCTATTGGTTGTTATGGTCTTTGTTGAATGTGCATAAAGGTGTTTAAATGAAAAGTGCATACTTTATCAAATGTCCCTTTTCTTAGCATGGTTTTATATTATGTGTGCATATGGTCTCATACTTAGTACAAGTGGTGTACTAACCCCATTTCTTCCTTTACCCCAACGGTTCCGGTCGTTGAAGGACTTTTGGAGACGACTTTTAAGAAGTCTCGGAATTCTTGATCATCCAAGTTGGGTAGGTCCTAACTTTCCGAGGGCAATGTTAATATCAAGCCATGAATTTGTTTTAGTATTAAGACTCTTATGCTTCTTTACTTTCATTGGAGTACTAAACATTTGTATGACCGATATGTGGTCTTATTTTATTGATGTATGGGCTAGGCCCAATTTGATATACTCTTATTAGATGGCTATGAGATGAGATGACTATTTTGAGACTATGTTATATTCTTTATATTTATGTGCAATAAAAGTAGAACACTAAGTAATCTTCCTATACGAAGGGTCTATGTATACTCGATATATATATACTATGTGTATGTAGAGGTCTATGTAAAGCTCCGAGTAGAAGTAATAAAAATTTTTAAATTTTCTGCTAAATTTTACCTATGAATGTAAAGATGTAAGCTAAGAGGTTAGTCTTAGTCCTCAAAGAGGATGACGACGCCGGCTACGTCTAATGGGTAATCCATGACGTGACAAGCGAGCAACCATACAATCCTTGAACTCACAGCAAAAAAGTACTTTATACTACCTAAGACAAGATCATTCTCACTTCACACAATAGGATACATATATTATGGCCTTCTCTTCCTAAAGGTTATCAAAGGACTTTCTTAAGTAATGCAAGAAGAGACTGTCCATACACTCTCTCCAAGCTTACCTAAATAATCCTTATGACGACCTAAGTTTAGATCATGTCTACTCATTTAATTTACTTTCTTTATATAGAGTCACTATTCTTAAGAGTTCCCTAGGTAAGATAGGAAGAGACCATTCCTATGCCCCCTTCATACCTTAATTGAGCAACCCTTAAACTACACTAGGTAAGTACTTAGTCATTAACATATTTTCTAACTTAAGTCATTATCTTTATTAGTTCATTAAGAGACATTCAACACATAAGAACATTCATGTAATGGTCTTTGATAAGACATAGGGGCTCACTCACTAACATCTTCAAATCCTAATCGTGCAATGTCTAGATAGCGTCACACACCACTACCTCAACTTCATAGAACTACTTCAATACTAGCGGGTATTCTATATTATTAGAGTAGACCATAACCGACATAGACAACAATAGCTAAGCATGGAATCCGGAGTCAACCTACTCTGTCAAACAATGTTTACTTGCCAATGGTAGAACTAGGAAACAACCCATGTAGACACATGGTTACGGAATATGAAGGGTTTATTTGTTCTCAATTCTCATGATTCAAATAGAGAAACTCCCTAACCATACTCACTCAGTTCTAGCCTTAGTTCTCCTATAATATTTCAATAAAGGTGTACATGAAAAGGTTTCATATCTAGTTCATAACGCAATCACTTTACACCTTACAAAAGACGGTCCACTTAAGCGACCTACAATGGTAAAAAAGATAGCTCAATGACTTTCTGAAGGATGATTTCATGCCATTCCAGCCTATCAACCCTAATTCAACCATTCACCCAAGAAGGATACCATTACGACCTTCAACTACAATGATATCATAACCTTCCAACTAGGTTGCAGGTTCCACATAAACGACTTTGTTAAAAAAGTTCAACATCAAATGTCCACACATATACAAGAATAAGAAGCTTTAGCATACTAAGTAAAGAACTCATATTCACATTGTACATGTATCAAGTAAGGGACAAGAGTCTACCAAAAAAAGATAGACACATACTTGACATATACAATATCATTCTAAGGAACATAGGCATAACCAACATCATATATAGGTCACCCTATTCAGTACTAAAATATCATTAATTTAAATATCACAAGTATCATATAATATATTAAGAAACATCATAATTCAACATCAAGTAATCTAAATAATTACTACAATGTAGTCTACTAAAGACACGCGTCATCATCTAAAAGAAATCATGCTTTGATACCACATAAACACATAAGTCATCTTTACATTTGTAAAATACAAATATTCAAGTTATAACATGATTAATCCATAACACTTGAAGTAATGTCGACAAGGCCACATCATTCAAAATTTATAAAGTAATACCGAGAAGGCCACATTAGTCACAAATATAGCACATAAGCACCACCACCCTAAGTGCACCATACCAAAGATGATTACTATCTAAATCCTATACAACCCAATTTTAAAAAGCATTGATCAACATATCATGAATCCACCCTCACAACTTCAATCCGTAGCTAATTCATCCAACATAATATACAAAGGCTCTTACCAATGGCCATGATCATCATTTCAACCCAATAATTACAATATACAATGAATCAAATCTAATTCAACATGAATCTAATTCAACATGAATTTATGAAATTAGGTCAGCCAACTAACATTTCTATCATGATTCATTCATAATTCAATAGCCCTAATCAAATTACATAAGAATCCCATAGTATTCAAACATAATCAATCACCCATAAAGTAGTCAAATCTAGGGATACATGAATTATATGGGTTCATAGAGATTTAAGGTTAAAAAAATAAAATTCACAAAAATTCAATAAATATACATTGATTCAAAATATATAATGCTAGATCCCATGGATAGATTACGAAAATGGACAAGTTCATATATGAAAGCCTTCCGAAATCACTTTGAACTTTGTATCATTGAAGAAAAGAAATTCAAGAATGAAGGACATACCATAATTGTGATAAAAACCCAAGAAAATTTATGGAGAAAAAAATGGATAATGAGTCTTCTTCCTTGGATCTTCAAAGCTTGATCAATGGAGGTTTTAGAGAGAAGAATGGAGATGTTTTGTTTTGAGTTAAGGGCTTAGCATTGACTGGTGAGTTTAGGTGTATAAAAATACTCAATAACCATCAATAAATCATACCCAAATTACCCAAATAAAACCAGCACTCATTAGGCAATTTAACCATTTCAAATTTGACATAAAAACAACGCGACCAAGTAAATATGTTACAGCCCCGCATCGCAGGGTAAATATTTTCCCTAATCATTGCCAGCTGCACGATGCACAACCACTGCCAAATCTTGTCTGGCGCGGCAGTTTGGTAGTCCCATGTTTCTGTCCTCTTTGGGGACCATTAGGCTTGTCCCCTGGGCGTCTTTTTCGGATGTTTCGACCCTTTACATGTCAATATATGAGTAGGAACCATTTATATGAAATTTCACATTCAAACCATGCCCCAAAACTCCACTAAGAAACGCTACAACACACTAGTTTAACTTCGACTAGTTTCCGGACGTCTTTGACGTTTGAACTCCAAACAATTCCAAACTTTATGTACTCCCTATAAACACTATTATTAACAATTTTAGGAATATAAATAGTCATGACACACATGTTAGGCACTATTTTCACCTAGGTCTTTTTAGAGGCGTCACAATCTCCCCCACTTGGACAACATTCATCCTTTACTGACACTTGTTTCTTTTAAAAAACTTTCAAGAGTTATTAAACTCAAGAGTAGAAGCACATAACCATAACACACCATAAGTAATACATATTCAGGAAGAATACCCATTTTACATAATTCTAGAGATTCAAAACACAACAAATGGATAGAAACTAATTTACGACTCATTATGCAAGAAGACTCACATTCTTCATTTAATATAGCAAGAACTCCTTCTTCATTCCTTATCATGTTCATATACATCAATTATATACACATTATAAAAAATTTCAACAAAAGCACAATTTAGTAAAATTTTCAAAAATCGTATGGTAAACTGCGAACATTACTGTGAAACATGTTCAAATTTAAAAAAAATGCAACTCTTAAGCAATTGATAAAGGAGGCGTGACAATATAAGAGATATAACCATACAAACTCAATTTCAATCATGATTAAAACTTCATGAAATTCACATTGCAAGGAATAAATGAAATTCAATTCCAACAAGACTCCTAAACACAATACAACAAAGCAACATGGTGTCAATGACTTTTGTAACTCTCAAGCTTTAGTTGAATAGAAGAGATGAGAAAGCCAACCAAAACTCCACTACTCACCATACTCCCCTACTTAGAAGGAACTTATAACGACTAAAGAAATAAGCTATAACTTACCAACTTCCTCAACATCATCTGGATTTGATCCTCTTGCCCTAAGTGCATAGAAGTGATTCTTATTTGTAAAATCATCACTCGGAACACTTGGAGGAACTTTGTTGCCTTATTTTCCTCTAGCGGCAATAGTAGGACAATCCCTCACCTTGTGTACATTGGTACAACAAACAAAGCAATTCCCGTTAACAACTAAGCATTTTCCATTGTACTTCTTCCCACAAGTAGCACAAGTAGGCTTACCACCTTGTGAACCACTACCTTTCTCAAGTTTGACCTTAGGATCTCTAGGTTCATCTTGAGTTTGACCCCTTTTCTTGAACCTAGGATGGTTTTTATCGATAGGTCCACCCCTCTTCAAGTTCTTTGCAATCATACTAAGCTTAGACTCCTCAACATATTGAACAAACACCATGAGTCTAGACTAGTTCATGACCATATGGAGCATGGCCGTAAAACACATTTCTTTCAAAATTTCGGCAACACCGGTCACAAACATACTCATCTCATCCGTAGGGTTAGACACCAAGGGAGAAGCATAACTTAAAGGAATACTTCTCATTTGTCATATTGCCTTGCTTAATATTAATGAACTCCTCAACCTTCACCTCCCTCCTCTTACGGGGAAAGTACTTCCATAAGAAAGCCTCCTTAAGCTCTTACCACTCTATTGGCTTCGACTCAACCGACCTATTATCTTTCCATTGAGTATACCACACTTGAGAAAACTCTCTCAACGGTACGAAGCCAACTACGTCTCTCCCTATAAGTCACCCCCATGTCACTCAACACCTTATATACACTGTCTAGAAACTCTTGGGGATCCTCTCCCACCATAGAGCAAATAAAGATAGGAGGATTCATCCTCACAAAATTTCTCAATCAATATGCCATTGTGCTCTCTACAATATTTTTTCCTAGGTTTAATACCCCAATTCACATGGGTAGTCAAGGTTGGGGTAAAGTATGTAGAGCCTCTCTAATCTTACCATTATTCATATCCAGGAGAACCACTAGAATCTTGTTACCTTGGCCTCCAATAGGGACTTAAAATCCTTGTGGAGGAATTTCATAACTTTGAGCACCTTGAAGAACTTGCTCAACTTGAGAATGAACTTCCTGATCCATCCTTCTTTCATCCAACATTCTAGCGGCAATCTTTCTAATACACATATCGTATAAACACAAGAGAAAAGATTATGAATATACACTTACAACCTCAAATCTATAGGCACGGCAGAAGATTGATGAAGAAAGTGAAACTCTATTTTCCTATAGCCCTCTCGCTCATAGATGTGTTGCAACTCCCATCGATGATCAAGACTCTACTAGACGTGGCTTTATAAAAAAAATTTATTGCTAAGACCACTTTCAAACCTGTGCTCTGATACCAAGCTTGTAACACCCCGAGAGCACACCCTAGAAGAAATGACACTCTCGGAGCGCGACTCGGCATACTTGACCTCTCGGAGGTCTTTTACAAGCCCTTTGACATCATTCATTGTATACATGAATGAAAAGTAGCGTGGAATTAAAACATTTCACACTAGATATCTTAATACATCTTTCATATTAAAAATCATAGACACACTAAGTCTCTTGAAAGAATCCTAGTTTCCAAGCTTTTCTTCAAGAGGATTCTCACCTTCCACCTACACCTTTACATATAAAAAGATGTATGAAATTGGTACAAACACATGTACTAAGTATGTCTTAATGCATAAAACATGAGAAAAGGAAATTTATGATAAACATGCTCTTTTTTTATTAAAACATCATATTAAAAGTATAAGAATCACATTAAAACACCAAACCACACAAATAGAAGACATTACATATTATAATCACAATATATAAAAGTTATAGTGACAATAAAGTGAGCTTATAGTGACTTCACTGTAGGTTGATGTAAATTTCATATATCACAATATAGCATTAATATACATCCAAAACACATAATATGAGGTCCTACTACCCAAGATGATTCTAAGACTCACTTGAGTGAGTTATGAAGCGACCGCCCATACAATACCTTCACACATACACCTAAGAGATCCTTTTGGCTATCTAGAGTAAGATTATTCTAACTTCATGCAATAACATATATATATAACAGGACATTCTCCTCCCAAATGTTATCAAAAGATATACTTAAGTAATTCAAGAAGAGAACGCGCATACACCCTTTCCAAGATTCCTATATAATCCATAAGACTACCTAAGTTATGATCATGTCAAGATATTAAATTTACTATCCCTATCTAGAGTCAATATTAAGACTTCCTTAGGTAATATATGAAGTGACAATTCCTATGCCCCATTCATACCTTAAGTAAGCAACACTTAAACTTCTATAGGTAATTACTTAGTCATTAACATACTCAAACGTAAGTCATTATATTTATTAGTTCATTAAGAGACATTAATCACACAAGGACATTCAAGTAATGGTCTTCTCGAAGACCGAGGGACTCACTGACTAACATCTTCAAATCCTAATCGTGCAATGTCTCGATAGCGTCCCATTCCACCACCTAAAATTCATTGAACTTCTCTAGTACTAGTAGGCATCCCATATGATGAGAATAGGCAATAACGAACATAGACTATACTAGCTATGCATGGAATCCAGAGTAATGAACCTACTTCGTTGGATGTTTTTATTACGGCCCAATGGTAGAACTAGGACACATTCCATGTAGGCACATGTTTAAGGGATATGAAGGGTTTCTTTGTACTCTAGTCACATACTTAACTAGAGCTACTTCACAAACCACACTCACTCGGTGCTAGCCTTTATGATCATATAGTATTTTAATACAGGAGGACATGAAGAGGTTCCATAGCTAGTTCACAACCCAATAACATTACACCTTCTGAAAGAGGGTCCACTAAGCGTACCTTCAAAGTTCAAGAGGATCTCTCAATGACTTTCCTATGGATAATTTCATGTTGTCCCAGCCAATCAACCCTAAGTCCACCATTCACACAAGAATGATACCATTACGACTTTCAACTTCAAGGATATCATAACCTTCCAACTACATGTATCAGGTTAGAATCTTTAGCATACTATGTCAGGAACTCATATTCCCATTCAACCTGCATCAAGTAAGGGACACAAGTCTACAAAAACAAGACACACTCATGCTTCACCATATCACATATAGGATATCATTGAAGAAGCACATAGGTATAACCAATATAATCTATAGGTCATCCTACACACTACTATAGTATCATCAATCTAAGTATCACAAGTGTCATATAATCTATCAAGAAACATCATGCGTCATCATTAATTAATCTATATCATGAGTACACTATAATTTACTAGAGACACACATCATCAACTAGAACAATTCATGCTTTGAATCCACATAAACTTATAAGTCATATTGACATTCATAATATCCTCATAATTAATTTATAACAGATAAAGCCATAAACTTTAAATTAATGCTGAAGAGGCCACATCATTCAAAATTCATAAAGTAATGCAGACAAGGAAACATTAGTCACAAGTATAGCACATAAGAACTGCCACCATAAGTGGACCATACAAAGCATCATCATCATATAAGAATTGTACGACATAATATAGAGAAAGTTAGGTCAACATACCATGATTCAAACCTCACAACTTCAATTCGTAGTAAACTCAACCAACACAATACTCAAGACCCTTACCATTGGCCATGATCATCAATTCAATTTAATAATTACAATGCATAATAGATAAATATAATAAAATATGAACTAATGAAATTAGGGCATCCAACTAACAATTATAGCATGATTCTATCATAATTCAATAGCCCTAATCAAACTACATAAGAATCAATAACATTAAGACATAATAAAATCACCCATAAAGTAGTCAAATCTAGGGTTACATGAATTACATGGGTTCGTAGAGTTTTAGGATAAAATCATCTAGTTAACAACAATTCAATCAACATACAATAATTCAGAACATTTAATTCAAGAACCAATTGATAGATTACACAATTGGACAAGTTCATGTTTGAAAGACTTTAGAAATCACTTCGAAGTTTGGCTTCTTGAAGAAAAATGATTCAAGGATGACAGACATAACTTAATTGATGCTATACACCGAATTTGATTAATATTATATGGATAAATCACCAAAGAATCTTATATCCAAGCTCTAACTAGAGTTTTTGCTCCAATGGAGTTCTACAGAAAATCTTAGAGAATATGGGTTTTGCTTAGGAATAATGAATTCATCTAGATGTTTAAGACATATTAAAATATTTATAATACCTAAAATACTCCTATAAAACTTACCTTTTAATTAATTTGAAGTGGGATGAATTTACCACTTCACAACTTCACTTTACATTGAAGTGCGCAGGCAACAAACCACCATCGAAGCCTGCCCTTCAACGGAGCATCACTTATCTAACAGACCGTCTTGTTGGTCCAAGTTTTGGGTCAGACATTGTTCTACGGAAGGACATCCTCCCACGCCTATGTCCTCATCGACTCCCTTTACCTAAGGGGTGTCGATCAGCCTAGTGGCGTCAATTGCTAGGTAGGACAGCCTTAGGCAGTTTTGGCCACCAAGATGTGTCCTTCCTCAAGGACCCTTGGTTGGTCCAAGGAGAGTTTTTCCCAGAAGTTTCCAGACGAAATATGTTGTATACGAGTTTAGGACCTCTCACATCAATTTCATTCAAAACGAACACGTAAAACTCAACAAAATATGAGATGACACACAAGGTCGTTTCAAGGCCAACCTATGAAACGTCATAGACGTTCTTCGATGTTTGACCTCCAAAATTCATGAATTTTTAAGCAATGCCTCCTTATAACTTTATAAGCCATTTAAGGACTTAACAAAAAACAATAGACAAGCGTTAGGCTCCAGTTAATCTTAAGATATTTTAGAGGTATTACAAAATATTTATTGATTACCAACAATTAACGATAACCAGATAGTCGAAGAACGATAAAGGACGATAATTCATCCCAATTGAATAATTATTTTGTTTTGAAAAGGGGACCCATGTCTACATTGAAACCCTAGTTTAGGGGATGTTTGAAAACCATAGTTGAAGGATCCTCTTGGGCAAAGGATCCTAAAAGTGAAAGTTACCTGACCTTGAGGATGATTTTTCCTCGAATTCAATTCTTTTCTGAAATCGTCCTTCTCTTGGAACTCTAGTGTTCCTTTAATGGAGGCTTGAGTTTGGAGAGAGTGAAACTAGAGAGAAGTTAGAGAGATTTGGGTTTGGGAATATAATGAGGTGTTAGGTTAGTTAATTGACATAGGTTACTAATATAGTCCTAAAATATTCAATCATAATCGACCTAGGCACCTGATAAATTAATTAATTAATACATTTCCTAACATTCCTACGTTTATCGTTTTTGGACAGTGAAATGGGGTCTCAGACGACGAGATCATGTCGACGCCATGTTGCCGAAACCATGTGAACACAGTTGACAACATGGTTATTGTCAAAAAATACTTTTTGTAGGCTCTTGGGAAAATGACATAGTGTCAACCAATGAAACAATCAATGGCGTCAATAAAATGACGACTCGTCAATTGGTCTCGTGGTTGCACACTTCGTAGGGACTGTTTTTGATGTTCAATAAATAGGTACTCTTCAAGGACCGCTAGGGTGGTTCCTGTGGAGTCGTACCCAAACGTTTTTACCTTAAAAAAACTCTTTCATGTATATCCAACCTACTCACAAAATTTGACTTAATTCCGACACCGAAAACCCTTTGAAATATACCAAGGCACAATTGTTTATTTTTCGCAAATCTGTGGACGTCATGATCGTTTCTTGATGTTTTGGTTCTAACACTTCCTAATTGAGTTAATTGTCTCTAGTTAAACATAGAAACACTAAGTTAAGGCTTATTTAATCTTGTGAGGCTCTATACTAAGTCTTGGAATCCCCGAGTACAGCCAAACCACTCGGCCACATGTCGAGTGGTTACTTACCTCACCGAATTTTATAGGACCTCCAACTAATGTAAGGGTACAAGCAATGGACAATGTTGGGCTTGCGGACCTCTTCGGTGAGTCTCCAACTTGATTTTTTTCACGCCAAACTGCACTTTTGAAACACATTCCACACTTTCACCTGCACAATCAAGACAAGACTATTCCCCCCCCCCCCCCAAAAAAAAACAAATAAAAACTTATGTTGACTCCGAAGAAGCTCCTTAGTTAACGTCGTGGTACAATGAAATTCCCCACTCAAACCTCATTCCGGGTTTGTAATATTTTAGTAGGAAGCACCCTCTTTTTCTGGGGTAGAGACGAGGCAACATATGACCCATTGGGTCTTCAGTAGCTAAATAGATATTGAATGACAAGTACTCATCTAGTTTAACATTGAGAAATTCTCGTATTCTTTCAACGCTCTGTCGTGTCTTCGAATGTATGGAGAATGAGTGAGAGTATTTTTTCTATCTTCCCACTAACGAACTCGTTGGATTTATATGCTCATTAGGGGAAATGGACCAAGCTTTTTTTTTACGGTACTTCTAATTGAATGATATTTCTGGCAAAGAGATCCAATTGGGTCAACAGTTTGGCTAAAACATGTTTCTTCTGTGTATCCTTGTTTGTCTTAGTCTGGTGATCAAGGAGTTGGGCTGCCTTTGCATAGCATTGTCGAATGAGATCACTTGAAAATGTTGGTCCGCCACTCCTGTATTCTCAGAATCAAGACCTCTATAGAAGCAATTCGGTAACATCTTATCTGGGATTCCATGAGTTGGGCATTGCAAAAATAGTTTCTTAAATCTAAGACATGTCTTGTGGATAACCTCATCATCTAGTTTCCACAAATTGAACAACTCATGGATTACCTCATCCTCTAATTGCATGAACATTAAGATCTTATCCCTAATAATAATCATTTTTGAAAGAGGGTGGTCACTCGGTAACCTTTGCTTCCCTGTATGCTCATTTCCTCTATTAAAAAAAGTAACACACAAAAACAAAACTAAACAATAAATAGATCAAACTACGACTACAAAAAAAATTCAACTTCACCAAAAAAATCTCAAACAACACCATCCCTGGTAACTAGGGTTGTGTATCGGCCGGTTCGGTTCGGTTTTGAAGTTTATCGGGTTGGCTTATTGGTTATCGGTTTGTAGGGATGCCAAACCGTTATAGAACCATTAAGATATTGGCTTGTCGGTAATTGGTTTATCGGTTTTTGATCGTTATCGGTTCAGTTATCGGTTTAACCGTTAAGATTTCAAAGAAAAGAAAAAACATTGAAAATCACTTAGAAACAAGGTGACGAACAAAATAAACCATGTACTTGAGTTCACAAGTTACATATTGCTCAAAAGCAAACACTTTTACATTGTAGAATAATCAAGTGTTTTAGACAACCAAAAATAAAAGTAGGAATCAAACACCTAGTTGAGGACTTTATATACAAAATGGTATAAATATATTTATTTAATTTACTATCGGGTTATCGGTTAACCCAATAAGAAAAAACTTTAAACCGTTAAGAACCAATAACCCGATAACAAAAAAAATCAAAACCGTTATCAAAATCACTAAGTCAATAACCCAATACTATAAACCAATAACTTTTTTATCGGTTCGGCTTATCAGTTTCGATTCGGTTTTGAACAGACCTACTGGTAACGACGCTATTTTTATTAACATTTTGAGGATACTTTATCCCATTCTAAGTGTCTATAATCTCTAATCAGCATAAAACTCATCAAAATGAGTTGCATTTGAATCCCACAAAGATCCATACTTGTCTAAGGTTCAATAAGGAAGCATGAACATGAAAAATTCAAGCATAGGAAGAAAAAATTATTTCATAAAGACAACATTAATATCAAGGGGTGATATGAATGTCAAATGGGGAGATTAGTTTGTAATTATCAACTACCAACATTTTCAAATAATACAAAATAACAATAATGAGATGGGTTCTTGGGATGTGATTCAATTATAGGATAATATAGACAAATGAGTAATTGCAACAATAAGAAAATAGAAAAATATTAGTGAGTAAGCTAGCCAATAGAGGAGACAAACATTCTTTCAAAAAATTTACCCATAATAAGTAGTCTAACTTCAACTAGTTTTCGGATGTCTTGGGCGTTCTTGGACGTTTTACCATCAAACAATTAAAAACTTTATATAATACCATTATTAACCATTTCATGAATTTGAATTATCATGACACATATGTTAGTCTCTAGTTTCACCTAGAGGCGTTACAATTTTCCCCACTTGTACAACATTCGTCCTCGACTGAAACTTGCTTTTTTTAAAAAAAACTTTCAAGAGTTATTAAACTCAAGACTAGCAGCACATAACCATAACACATCATATGCAATGCACAATTAGGATGAATACTAATTTTACGTACTTTTAGAGACTCAAAACACAACAAGAGGATAGGAACTAATTTACGACTCATTATGTAATAAGACACACATTCTTCATTTAAAATAGCAAGAAATCCTTCTTCATTAATTATCATATTCATATACATCAATTATATACACATTACAACAATTTTCAACAAAACCAAAATTTAGTCAAATTTTAGAAAACCCTATAGTAAACTTCCAACATTATAGTGAAACATGTTCAAATTTTAAAAAAATGCAACTCTTATGCAATTGATGATGGAGGCATGACAATATAAGAGATATAACTAAATAAAATCAGTTTACAACAGAATTATAACTTCATGAAATGCACAAATCAAGGAATCAATGAAATTCAATTCTAACAAGACTCCCAAACATAATGCAACAAAGTAACATGCTACTAGGACTTGCTAACTCTCAAGCTTGAATTGAATAGAAGAGATGAGACAGTCCATCAAAACTCCACTACTCACCTTACTCTCCCACTTAGAAGAACTTTTAACAACTAACGAAATAAGCAATAACTTACCAACATCGTCATCATCTGGCTTTGATCCTCTTGGCCAAAGTGCATAGAAGTGATTCTCCCTTGTAACATCATCACCAAGAATACTTGAAGGAACTTTCATGCCTTATTATCCTCTAGCCGCAATAGTAGGACAATACCTCACCTTGTGTCCATCCTTACAACAAACAAAGCAATTCCCATTAACAACTAAGCATTTTTCATAGTGCTTCTTCCCACAAGTAGCACAAGTAGGTTTACCAACTTCAAAACCACTACCTTTGTCATGTTTTACCTTAGGATCTGTAGGTTCATCTTGAGTTTGAGCCTTTTTTTTGAACCTAGGTTAGTTTTGATAACTAGATTCACCCCTCTTCATTTTCTTTGCAATCCTACTAAGCTTAGGCTGCTCAACAGATTGAGAAAATACCATGAGTCTAGACAAGTTCATGTCACCTTCGAACATGGCTGTACAACCTTTTATTTCACAAAGTCGGCAACACCGGTCACAAACCTACGCATCTCATACCTAGGGTTAGACACCAAGGATGGATCATACCTAGATAACATATTGAACTTAAAGGAATACTAGTCATCTCTCATATTGTCTTGCTTGGATTAATGAACTCCTCAACCTTCACCTCCCTCATCTAATAGGGAAAGTAATTCCCTATGAAAGCCTCCTTAAACTCTTCACACTCTGTAGGACTCGACTCAACAGGCTTATTATCTTTCCATTGAGTATACCACACTTGAGTAACCTCTCTCAATTGGTAGGAATCCAACTACGCCTTCTCCCTAGAAGTCACCCCCTTGTCACTCAACACCTTATACACACCGTCTAGAAACTCTTGTGGATCCTCTCCCACTATAGAGCCAAGAAAGAGAGGAGGATTCATCCTCACTAAATTTCACAATCTAGATTTCATAGTGCTCTCCACAATATTTATCCTAGGTTCCATACCCCAATTCACATGGGTAGTCAAGTCTCTCGCTAAAATAAGTAAAACCACTCTAATCTTCCCATTAGTCATCGCAAGGAGAACCACCGGAACCTCGTTACATTGGCCTCCAATAGGGACTCGAACACCTTGTGGAGGAATTTGAGCACCTTGAAGAACTTCCTGAACTTGCTCAACTTGAGGAGGAACTTCCTTATCCATCCTTCTTTCTTCCAACATCTAGCGGCCATCCTTCTATTACTGACTCGTATAAACACAAGAGAAAATATTGGGAATAGACACTTACAACCTGAAATCTATAGGCACGGCACAAGATTGATGAAGAAAGTGAAACTCTGTCGTCCTATAGCCTCTCGCTCATAGATGTGTTGCAAGTCATATCGATGATCAAGACTCTACTAGAGGTGGCTTTGTGAGACTTTTTGATTCCTAAGAGCACTTTCACAAACTTTGCTTTGATACCAAGCTTTTAACACCCCGAGAGCACACCCTAGATGATATGACACTCTCAGAGCGCGACTCGGCATACTTGACCTCTCGGAGGTCTTTTACTAGTCCTCTTACATCATTCATTGCATACATGTATGAAAGGTAGCGCGGAATTAAAACTTTTCACACGAAATATCTTAAATCATTTTTCATAATAAAAATTATAGAAAACAGTAAGTCTCAACATATGTCAATCTTATACTCATGAATAATTGGGAGACGGCCCATATAATAGGAATAATGAAATACTTAGTCTATAACAATACTTGAAATAAAAGATATCTAAAGATAGCTATGCCGTCGAGTCAAATGAGGACATATTTCAACTTGCGTGAAAGAATCCTAGTTTCCAAGATTTGCTTCAAGATGATTCTCACCTTCCACATATACCTTTAGATATAACAAAATGCATGGAATTGGTACAACACATGTACTAAGTATGTCCTAATGCATACAACATAACAAACGGACATTTATGTGAAACATGCTCTTTTTATTAAAACATCATATTAAAAGTATAAGAATCACATTAAAACACAAAACCACACAATTATAAGACATTACAAATGATATCCACATTAAATGAAAGTTACTGTGACATTACAACGAGCTTACAATGACTTTACTGTAAGTTTATGTAAATTTCATACTTCTTTATATAGCATTAAAATACATCAAAAACACATAACTATCTGGTCCTACTACCCAAGATGATTCTAAGGATCACTTCAGTGAGTTATGAAGCAACCGCCCATACAATACCTTCACACACACCTAAGAGATCCCTTAGGCTATCTAGAGTAAGATTATTCTCACTTCATGCAATAACATATATATATAACAGGACATTCTCCTCGCAATTGTTATCAAAAGATATACTTAAGTAATTAAAGAAGAAAACGCACATACACCCTCTCCAAGATTACCTAAATAATCCTTAAGACTACCTAAGTTAAGATCATGTCTAGATATTCAATTTACTTCCCTATCTAGAGTCAATATTAAGTCCTCCTTAGGTAAGACACGAAGTGACCATTCTTATGCCCCATTCATACCTTATGTAAGAGACCCTTAAACTGAAATACGTAATTACTTAGTCATTAACATACTTAAACATAAGTCATTATATTTTTTAGTTAATTAAGAGACATTAATCACTTAAGCACATTCAAATCCTAATCGTGCAATGTCTAGATAGCGTCCCATTCCACCACCTAAACATTGTAGAACTTCTCCAGTACTAGTAGGTATCCCATATGATGAGAATAGACAATAGCCAACATAGACCATACTAGCTATGCATGGAATCTGTAGTAATGAACCTACTCCTTTGGATGTTTGTATTACGGGCCAATGGTAGAACTAGGACACATCCCATGTAAGCACATGGTTAAGGAATAAAAAGATTTTCTTTGTACTCTAACCTAATACTTAACTAGAGCTACTCCACAAACCACATTCACTAGGTGTTAGCCTTAGTTCTCATATAGTAATATAATTAAGGAGTACATGAAAGGTTCCATATGTAGTTCAAAACCCAATCACATCACAGCTTACCAAAGAGGTTCCACTAAGCTACCTTCAAAGGTCAAGAGGATAGCTCAATGACTTTCCTATAGATGATTTCATTCCGTTCCAGCCAATCAACCCTAAGTCCACCATTCACACAAGAAGTATACCATTACGACTTTCAAGTTCAAGAATATCATAACCTTCCAACTAGGTTGAAGGTTCCACATAAAATACCTTCTTAACAATGTTCAGGGTCAAATGTCAATCACACATACAATACTAAGAATCTTTAGCATACTAAGTTAAGAAATCATATTCCCAATCTACATGTATCAAGTAAGGGACACAATTCTACAAAAACAAGACACACTCATACTTCACCATATCACATATAGAATATCATTCAAGAAGCACATAGGTATAACAAATATCACCTATAGGTCATCCTACTCACTACTATAGTATCATTAATCTACGTATCACAAGTATCATATAATCTATCAAGAAACATCATACTTCAACATCAATTAATCTACATAATGACTACACTATAGTTTACTAGAGACGCACATCATCAACTAGAACATTTCATGCTTTGACTCCACATAAACACATAATTCTTCTCGACATTCATAATATCCACATAATAAATTTATAAGATGATAAAGCCATAAAATTTAATGTAATGCCGAAGAGGCACATAATTCAATATTCATAAAGTAATGCAGACATTGCAATATCAGTCATTAGTATAGCACATAGGAGCTGCAACCATAAGTGGACCATACCAAGCATCATAATCATCTAAGAACTGTACTACATAATATAGAGAAAGTTAGGTCAACTTACCATGATTCCAACCTCTCAACTTCAATCTATAGTAAACTCAACCAACAAAATACTCAAGGCCCTTACAATTAGTCATGATCATTAATTAAATAATATAATTACAATACATAATAAATAAAGGATAATAAAACATGAATTTATGAAATTAGGTCAGCCAACTAAGAATTCTATCATGATTATATCATTATTCAATATCCCTAATCAAACTACAAAAGAATCAATAGCATTAAGACATAATCAAATCACCCATAAAAAAGTCAAATCTAGGGTTACATGAATTACATGGGTTCATAGAGTCTTATGTTATCATCTAATGAACAACAATTCACTCAATATACAATAATTAAAAACATTTAACTCAAGAACCCGTGGATAGATTAGAAAATTGGACAAGTTCATGTTTTAACGGCTTCAGAAATATTTTTGAAGATTGACTCCATGAAGAAAAGAGATTCAAGGATGAATGACATAAATTAATTGATTCTAAACAGTGAATTTGATGAATATTATGTGGATAAATCACCAAAGAATATTCAATCCAAGTTCTACCTTTAGTGTTTGCTCCAATGGCGTTCTATAGAAATTCTTAGAGAATTGGGTTTTGATTTGGAATAATGAATTCATCTAGGTGTTTAAGACATATAAAACTATTTACACATAAAATACTCCTAGAAAATCGTCCTGTAATTATGTGGAAGTGGGGTGAATTTACCACTTCACCCCTTCACTTTACAATGAAGTGCGCAGGTTGCAGGCCACGATCAACGCCTGCCCATCGGCGGAGCATCACCTAACTAACAGACCATCCTGTTGGTCTGTGGTTTAGGTGAGACTTTGGTATTTGGAAGTCCATCCTCCCACACCTATGTAACCATTGACTCCCTACACCTACGGGACGTCGATAAGCCTACTCGGCGTCAATTGCTAGGTGGGACTGTCTATGGAAAATTTAGCATCCAAGATGGTTCCATCCTCAAGGACCCTTGGTTGGTCCAAGGACACTTTTTACTAGATGTTTCCAACCCTAATATGTTCATATACGATTTCAGGACCTCTCACATCAATTTGATTTAAAATGAACACGCAAAACTTAACAAACCATGCGTAGACACACAAGGTTGATTCAAGGCCAACCTATCAATCATCATGGATGTTTTTCTATGTTTGACCTCCAAACTTCATGAAACTTGCACTGCCTCCTAATATCTTTAATAAATATTTAACTACTTCAAAATATCAAGACACAAGCGTTAGGCTCTAGTTAATCCTAAGTTGTTCTAGAGGTGTTACAAAATCTCTAGTGATTACCAACAATTAAACCATAATCACATAGTTGAAAAACGATGAAGGAACATAATTCATCCCAATTGACTAATTTTTTTTGGAAAACAGGACCCATGTCTATATTGAAACCCTCGTCTAGGGGATGTTTGAAAATAATAGTTGAAGGAGCCTCTTGGGGAAAGGATCCCAAGAGTGAAAAAAACCATACTTGAGGATGATTTCGCCACGAATTCGATTCCTTGGTTGACTCGTCCTCCTCTTGGAGCTCTAGTGTTCCTTTAATTGAGGTTTGAATTTGGGGAGAATGAAACTAGAGAGAAGTTAGAGAGATTTGGGTTAGGGAAAATAACGAGGTGTTCGGTTAGTTTATTGTCATAGGTTACTAATATAGTCCGAAAGTATTCAATAATAATCTACCTAAAAACATAATTAATTAATTAATTAATTTCCTAACACCCCTAAGTTGAACGTTTTTTGAAAGTGATGTGGGGTTTTAATCAACAAGATAATGTCGACAATCACGTTTCCCAAACCATGTGACCGTACTTGTCATTCGTGATTTTTGTCAGAGAATCCTTTCTAGAGGCTCTTGTGAATATTAAGAAGTGTCAACCAACGGCACAATCAATGGTGCGTCAACAAAATGACAATTAATCGATTGGTCTCGTGGTTGCACACAACCTAGGGACTGTTTTTGATGGTCAATAAATAGGTACTCCTCAATGACCGTTAGAGTGGTTCCTATAGAGTCGTACCCAAACCTTTTGACCCTAAAAACACTCTAGAATGTATTTCCAATTTTTGAAAACCCTTTGATACATACCAAGGCACACTAGTTAATTTTTCACAAATCTTTACGTCATGGTCATTTCTTTACGTTTTGGTTTAAAACATCCTAATTGAGTTCATTGCCGCTAGTTAAACTTAGAAACACCATCTATGGCTTAGTTCATCATGTGAGGATCTATACAAAGTCATGGAATCCCCGAGTATAGCGAAACCACTCAGCCACATATCGAGTGGATACTTACCTCACTGAGTTTTACAGGACCTCCAGTTAATGTATGGGTCCAAGCGATGGACAATGTTTGGCTCGCTGACCTCTTCGGTGAGTCGCCAACTGGACATTTTTCTCACCAACCTGCACTTTTCAAACACGTTCCACACTTTCACCTACATAATATAGACAAGACTATTCCAAAAAAAAAAAGAAAGCAAATAAAAACATAGGTTGCGTCTCAAAAAGCGCCTTAGTTAACGTCGTGGCACGATGAAACTCCGCACTCAAAATTAATTTGGGTTTGTAATATTTTAGTAGGAAACCCCTCTTTATCTAGGTAATGACTAGGAAATATATGACCCATTGGGTCTTCAGTAGCTAAATAGTTATGGATTGACAAGCAGTCATCTAGTTCAACATTGAGACGTTCTCTTATTCTTTCAACACTCTGTCGTGTTCTTCATCTTAATGGAGAATGACTGAGAGTATCTTTTCTATCTGCCCACTGACGTACTCCAAGGATTTCATACGCTCATGAGGGGAAACGTACCTACCTTTCTTTTTGTACGGTACTTCTAATTGCATGATCTTTTTGGCCAAGAGATCCAACTGGGTCAACAGTTTGGCCAAAACATGTTTCTTCTATGTGTCCTTGTTTGTCTTAGTCATGTGATCAAGGAGTTGGGCTGCCATAGCATACTATTGTGTAATGAGATCACCCAAAAATGTTGGTCAGCCACTCTTCTATTGTCACAATCAAGACGTCTATAGAAGCAATCCGGTAACATCTTATCTAGGATTCCATGAGTTTAGCATTGCAACAATAGAGTCTTAAATCTCAGCCACCACTCATGGATAACCTCACCATCTAATTTCGTGAAATTGCAACAATTCTTGGATTACCTCATCCTCTAATTCCATGATATTTAAGATCTTATCACTAATACTCAACATTTTTGAAAGAGGTTGGTCCACTCGGTTACCTTTGCTTCCATGTATGCTGATTTCTTCTATTCAAAAAGTAATACACAAAAATAAAAACTAAAAAAAAGTAGATTAAACTACGACTATAAAAGACAAAATTCAACTTCACCAAAAAAATCTCAAACAACACCATCCCTGGAAACGGCTCCATTTTTATTAACATTTTAAGGATACTTTATCAAATTCTATGTGTCTAAGATCTCTAGTAAGTATAAAAACATCTAAATAAGTTGGATTCTTATCCCAAAGGGATCCGTACATGTTTAAGAATCAATGGGGAAGCATTAACATGAAAAAATCAAGCATAGGAAGAAAAATATTTCATAAAGACAACATTAATATCAAGGGGTGATACGAATGTCAAATGGGGAGTTTTCTCTGTAATTATCTACTACCAACATTGGCAAATAATACGAAATAACCATAATGAGACCATTTCTCGGGATGTGATTAAATTATAGGATAATATAGACAATTGAGTTATTGCAACTATTAGAAAATAGCCAAATATTAGTGAGTAAAATAGCATATAGAGGAGACAAACATTCTTTCAAAAAATTTACCCTGAATCAAGTTGATTTCTCTTAAACATCAACAAGCATGAAAAACAAGAACATACCACACCTTAATACATTCACTCTCTGAAGGTGAACTTGTGCAACTCGGTTTAGGATTCACCCTCTCGACCTTAGCCCAGGTCAACCCAATACCCATAGACCATCAATCAGTAATTTTAGTTTTAAAACCTCTCTCTTAAGCAAGCCAAAAGCACTAGGGTAGAACTGTATTGGCAACTACGATTCTTAAATTCAACCACAATTAAATATTGAACTCTCTTTGAAATAGAATTTAAGATAACAATTAGCAATATCCATAAACTAAATCAGCCCATAATTACATAATCACACTGGAAGAATTTGGGTTTTAGATAACATCATAAAAAGTTAAAAATAGTTACAAATTTCATTATCCTTCAATTAGTAAGTATGAATTTTTTCTTAAAATTCTTGAATTTGAATAATTTCAAAGACCCACTTCCAATTTCTTAAAAGTGAAAGACATCAATTCTTCAAAAGTTAGGTGAAACTATAGAAATCATGTCTCTAGAAGCTAACCACTTAACAAAAATTATTCTAAACAGTAATAGATAGATCAAAATGTTAAAAAATGTATTTCTAGTTGCCATAAATATGTCGCGAAGAGTACCTTGACAAATTAACTCGGGCTTACTGACCACTTGGCGAGCCGCCCTTTGGCCACTTCAATCGTCCACTGCATTGACATTTATCATCCTCAAGGTCTATAACTTTGAACCATAAAATTCTCCATCATGGAACCACCAGGTGATCTACCGACTACTCTTTTCTCTAACCAGCTTCGTTCTTTTCTTTACGGCTTGGCACAGTGGAACATTATGTGGTCAAGTGTCTATCTTTTAACTCGCCAAGTGGACTTGGCGATCCTGAGGCTTCCCTTTTTTCATTCATTGAGCATGATTTGTTCCTCTTTTCAAATAAGTATTCTTGGTTTGTTCCTCAATCCATGTACCTTAAAATGAAGGGTTTTACATTATTTATTGTCAAAAAATTAATATTTGAGGACACGAAACCTATATAATAAGCCCTACATGAGTCGAAATCTCAAACTCATCATACACATTATGTGGCCATGAAGTCTTATATGCTCCCTGAAGTATTGTTGGAACTTTTTTCATTCTCTACCCACCCGATTGGTTATTCTATGGTTGCTAAAAGGGTTTATAGAAGATTTATTGTTTGTTGTCCCATAAAGTTACTCTTGCTGACTTCGTAGAACTTGAAATGTTAGATTTTGATGTGTTTATTGGTATTGATTTGTTGAATTCATGTTATTCATCTATCGATTGTAAAACTCGGTTGGTTAGATTCAAATTTAAAGTGAGGATGTTTTCAAGTGAAAGAAGAGAAATTCTATGCCTAGAAGTCCATTTGTGTCCTATCTTGAAGTTATAAAGATGGTATCATAGGTTGATTTTACCATGTTGTTAGTGTGATGGATAAAGATTCTTAAAATTCCTTCTCTTGATCCGGTTGAAGTAGTTAATGAGTTCCTGGATGTTTTCCCCGATGATTTCTCGGTATTCCTCCTGAGCAGGAAATAGATTTTTGTATTGAACTTCTTTCAGATACGCAACCCATCTCTATTAATTCATATAGAATGTCTCCAGTGTAGTTAAAATAGTTAAACGAGAAACTAAATTATTTGTTAGATAAAGGCTTCATTTGATCGATTATCTCTCCATAGGGTGCTCCAGTATTATTTTGTTACAAATATAGATGGGTATCTCAAAATGTGCATTGATCATCGTCAATTGAATAAAGTGACCATAAAGAATAAATATCCTCTACGAAGGATAGATGAGTTGTTTAACCAACTTCAAGCGGCTGGTTATTTCTCAAAGACTGATCTTTGTTTGGGTTATCACCAATTTAAGGTGAGAGGGGTTGATATAACCAAGAAACTTTTATAACCTTGTATGGTTATTATGAGTTTTTTTGGTTATGTTGTTTGGGTTGATTAATGCCCCAAAAGCGTGTATGGAATTGATGAATAGAGTGTTTAGGTAATATGTATGCATGTTTGTGATTGTGTTTAATGATGATATGTTGATATTCAAGGAGTAAGAATGAACATGTAGACAATTTAAGAATTGCGTTGAAATTTATTAAGGACCAACAAATTTCCGCAAAGTATAGATAGTGTGAATTTTTTTTAAGGTTCGTAGCTTTCATCGGTCATATAGTGTCATTTGAGGGTATTGATGAGGTAGATTCAAAGAAGACGGATGCGGTAAATAAATGTTTTAGACCTCTAACTCCTTCTGAAATTAGAATCTTTTTGTCATTACCCAATTACTATAGAATGTTTGTTGAGGGTGTTTCTTCTAATGCGTCTCCTGTGATGGATTTTACTCATAATAAAGCTATGTTTGTATGGTCAGAGGCCTGTGAGAAAGTTTCCAAAATTTGAAATACAGACTTACTTCCGCTCCGATGTTTACTTTACTAGAAGGTACAAATGGTTTTGTGGAGTATTGTGATGCCTCTCAAAGTGGGCCTGAGACGTGTGCTTATGCAAAATTGTAAGGTGATTTCCTATTCTTCATTAAAATTTAAAGTTGATATGAAGAATTATCCTACCAATAACCTTGAGTTAGTGGCGTTTATGTTTGCCTTAAAAATATATCAAGGCATTAATTTTTTGGACACCAATAACAAGATTCTATGATATGTTTTTAGTCAAAAGGACATGAATCTTTTTCAACGAAGGTGGTTACAATTATTGAAGGTCTATGACATGAGTGTCATTTATCACCCCGATAAAGCTAATAGCGGAAGCTCTTAGTAGATTATTTATGGGTAGTGTGGCTCATGTAGAAGATGAAAAGAAAGAATTGGTTCAAGATGTGCATAGCTTGACACAACTAGGTGTTCAACTTGTATATTCCACTAAAGGTGGTGTATTACTCCATATTGGTTCCAAATAGTCCCTTTAGATGGATTTGATGTTTAAACAATGCCTTCATCCAATATAATTTGAGTTTAAAGAGTCTGTACTTAAGAAGTCCGTTGAGGATTTCCCCTAAGGGGATGATGGGGTACTTAGCTACCAAAGTGGGTTATGAATTTTGAATGTTGATGGTTTGAGGAAATAAATTTTAGAGGAATCCATAGTTCTCGGTATTCTATTCACCTGGGAGACACCAAGATGTACTTTCATCTACGCAAAGCGTATTTGTTGAATGGAATGAAGAAAAATATTACGATTTTTCATTCCAAAGTTTCGAATTGTCAACATGTTAAGCCTGAGGATCAGAAGCTTGGAGGCTTATCCCAAGATGTAAGTATTCTCACTTGGAAGTGGGAATATATAATCATTTGGTTTGCCTTGCACTGGAGACAACATGATTCTATTTTCTTCATCATAGATTGGATGACAAAATCAACCCACATTATCCTCGTCAAGGTTTCTTTTTTGGGAAGAAGGCTATGCTAAATTCAATATAATTAAAATGGTGAAATTTCATGGAGTTTCTCGATTTATTATTTCCAATTGGGTTACTCAATTTACATTTGACTTTTGAAAGTCATTCCAAAAATTTCTTGGGACTAAGGTTAAGCTTATAATGACCTTTCATTCCAAAACCGTTGGGAACGAGTAGTGTACAATCCATACATTGCGATATAAGTTGAGGGCATGTGTAATAGCCTTCAAAGGTAATTGGGATGACCAATTGCCATTAATAGATTCTTACTACAATAACGTCTATCACTCAAGTATAGGTATCGCTCCCTTGGAAGACTTCTATGGTAGGAGATGCAGGTGTTTGGTGTGTCGGGTTGAGGTGGGTGAAGTCTCCTTGATCGGTCCCGAGATAGTTTATACAATAAATTGAGAAAGTTTGGCATATTAGGGAGTGATTGAAAATGAATCAAAGAAGACAAAAGTCTAATGCCGATGTAAGAGGAAGGGGTCTATAATTTAAAGTTAATGATTGGGTCTAATTGAAAATCTCAACCACGAAGTGTGTGATGAGATTTTTCAAGAAAGGGAAACTTAGTCCCGCTATATAGGCCAATATGAAATTTTGAAACGTATTTGGAAGTTAGACTATGACTTGGATTTTCCAAATGAGTTGGCTCTGGTTCATCCGGTATTTCATGTTTCTATGTTAAAAATATGTTTTGGAGATGCAACATCCGTTATTCTATTAGAAGGGTTGGGAGATGAAGAAATTCTTTCATATGAGGAGGTTCTGGTAGATATCCTAGACCGGAAAGTTAGGAGATTCAGTAATAGCTTCCATGAAGGTTTTATAGAGATTGTTAAGGGTTCTACTTGGGAGGTGGATGCTTATGAAGTCCCGATATACTCATCTCTTTCCTTTTACTCCTATTAAAGCTTGATTTAAGTAGTTCCTCTTGAGTTTTCTTATTTGGGATTCATTTGTGTTTTATGTGTTTTTTTACATGATTTCATTACGTTATGCATGTTCTTGGGAAATTAATATTTAGTAAGTGAGTTTTCATGATTGATTTTCCTCATGTTGTTGTGCATTAAGTATGAGTTGGCTATTTGACTTCATGAGAAGAATTGTTGATCATTCTTAGTTGTGCTTTATAATACTATATTGATAAATGCTCATTAAGGTTTTATTGAGCATGCTTTTAGTTTTGATATGGAAGTTCATCCCATGGATATGAGAAATGTTGAGTTTCATGCATAATAGGTTTTTAGATGTAGTTCATACTTCCTATTGATGCATTAATTATGTTTGAGATTGAATTGACGTTTCCTCCTTTTAATTGTGCATTATTATGATGCTTCATGTATTATGGGATACTAGTCTTAAGTTTTAACTTCTGTAAGGTGTCTAAATTGTCATTCGAAGATGAATATTTCCAAGGCGGAGATATCGTAGCACTATAGAAATTAGTAGGCCAAAATAGAGCTTATCGCGAAGGTAGAGTCTTTGATATTAATCGCCGTACTTAAAAATAAAGGGATTTGTGTATGAACATTAATGTGCGAGCCCCCAAGGACCAACCATGGGTCCATGGGAAGTCACCGAAAATTGTCCAAAAGAAGTAGACCACGACAAGACCTACACCTCGTGGGTTAATTTCAGCCTATGGTTGCGGGACCATAGGTGAAGGCCCTGAAAAAGCTCTTTATACCCAAACCTTACTTTACAGCACGGGTCATGGGTCCAACCATCTCCTGTCTATGAGGCTCGTGGGTGGTGACCTGGGGACTATTTAATGGAGTTACTACAGGGTTGCTTTAAGGTTTTTCTGTTTTAATTTGTATTAAGCGGTGTCATTTTAGACTTATTTAGACCACCTATACAAGTATTTTAGACCACTAAATTAATTCATTAGCCTCATTATTTCTAAAACCCAAATATATTACCAAAAATAAGGTTTTCTAGTCAAATTCTTTTGGTTTCATTGCTATGGTATGGTAGCTCTTTATCAATTTATAGAATTCATCCATCGAGACCCTTCAAAATCCTAATTTCTGAGATAGAAATCCCTAAAAGCTAAGTTTTGATTCAAAAGTCATGGGTGTTCATAAATGATTCTAAAATTTGAATTACTTAATATTATGATTGAATTGAATGTTTATTATAGTTTTTATGTTGAAATTCCCAAGAACCCATGAAATCTCCATATTCCCAAGTTATGACCTTGTGATGTGGGTGTGTTGATTAAAGAAAGATATTATGAAATTATGCTTTTAGTTATTTGGTTTCTTTAATTATGTTAATATCCATTTATAACGTAGTAAATTCTAGATGTTTTGACTCGATATGACCTTTGATCATTAAAAGGGGAAATTATGATATAATACATGTTTATGAAGTCTTTGTATATGCTTTAAGAACACTTCATGAGTCAAATGTCTATAATTATGATCTAGTTGTTATTTATTTGAAAGATTATTCTCATATGTATACTTATGCATGAGTACTATATAATATGAATGTTTTATTTACAATATGATGATTCTAAGTGTAACACTCTGAAAGTTCAAGACCAAATCAAGAGCCTCACATGTGAAACTAAGGTTGGTAACACTGTTTCTAAGACTAAAATAATGTTTATAAACTATTTAGGCTGTTTTAGTGTCAAAACATCAAGGAATGTCAAAAACATCCGTAAGCAAGTGTAATTGAACTAGTGAAGCGTCCTTAGGTTTCCTGAAGGTGTGGAGGTGTTGTATGAGGTGCAAAACACGTAAAATAACTTCAAATAAGATAAACCATCTATATATAGGGAAAACGTACAGGTCCGACCCCCGAAAGGTTGCCCTAGGGGTCCATGAAAGGACGTTAAAGTTGGCCAGGCAAGCTGCCAAAGTAGCAACCACGAAAGGCTTGTTCTGGACCACGCCGCTAGATTGAGACTGCCACCTTCCTATTTGACTAAGGAATGAATATCGGGCCCTACATACACATAGGTGAAGTGTGTCCGCATGGTTGACTTGGTGGGCCTTTGGTCAAAAATCAAGTTTGCGTCGCAGGTAGGTAGCGAACTAGGTTGTCTCGAAAAATGATTTTAAAAAATATTGCGGGAGCAGCTCCGCATCGTGGACTTGTTTCCTGATGAAAATCTAAAAGTTAAAATTAAAGTTTGACTTCATTGAAGGGTCAACTTAAGTGAGGTGTCTTTTGGGTATTTTATGGGAGGTATATATATTTATTTTAAATCAGTTTTACATCATATTCACTCACTCATATCAAATCCCCAAATGAAAACCCAAAAGATGTCACCTCTCTCTAATTTCTATCTCTATTCAACCTCCATTAAAGGAAGAAGAAAGCTTGAATTATAATGCAAATTTCCATAGGATTTAACTTGAATCTTTGATTAAGCTACATTAATGTATGGGACTTCACTCTTGGGATTCCTTTCCCCAAGAGTTCCTTTCAAAGTTGATTTCTAAATCACTCAGTTCCAAGGGTTCTCTACTTTTAATGGTTTTCTTCTAAACTTGCAATTGACTATTGATTATGACTATTTGTGATTAGTGTAGATTTTTTACTAATTGATGTTTTTTATTGGAATTTCGTGTGGATCAGGTCTCTTTTCGCAATTTTCCCAAATCTTGGGTCTTGATTATGAATGGATGGGAATTAGAGAATGTATTGATTGTTACACTTTTTTTATCTATCTTAATTTATTTATGGACTTCCTAGGTTAATGTATTGTTGGGATTGGATCTAATTATTGATGAACTTCATTCCCCCTAACCCTAGGTTATGAATTGAAGTGAATTGGGGTAGTGATGATGGAATTGCCTTAGTGCTGGTGTTAATTACTATTGTATGATGTTGTTACACCTATTGATGGATGAAACTGGAATGGTTGAGGTAAAGACCAATGATAATGGCTTATGAAGATGAATTGGTAAGAATTTGTTATCTTAAACCTTTACTTCAATTGTGATGGCTTGTACTAGTTGATGAAGTTCAATTGAAGCATGTCTTGTGATTGAGTTAGGTAGGTGTTTGAATGATGATGAAATTGAAATGTCTTTATCATGTGATTGTGCGATCGTGCTTAAGATGTAATTATATAAGGTTGGTTATGACTTTCCTATGTGCCTTATTATTACTAGATTATCATGATATACTAATCTCAGATATGAGGGTTGTATTTAAAGTATATTCTCATGCAAAACCTAATGAGCTAATGATATGATATACAAGGGGTTAGTCTCTTATGTCCTATTCTAAGTTATGATTGATAAAGAATGACTTAAAGATTTTTCAAAGGGACTCTAATTTAGAACCGAGTGAAATAGTAGTGAGGAGTGTCTCTTTCCAAGTAGGGAAGGTAGGTTCATTATTGTACTTGTGAGATTGGACACTATAATGCAATGTGCATAAAGAGGGTCCGAAGTATATCCTCTAGATCTTTAACGATGTTGCCCCTTAGGAATACTAGCTAGTGGATCCACCTAGAATGTTATGATAATGTTTTGAACTACGTTGGCAAGTAGTCCACCTTCTTAGGTGTAGGGTTTCATTACACCGGATTCTACATTTAGCTATTGTGGTCTATGTCGGTTAGGGAAAGTGTTCCTGAAAGTAAAATGAAATAATAAAGGGAACACTTACTAGGGTGACTTAAGGGGTTTGACTTTGTCTAGGTAAGGGTATGAGACTCTAACTCTACGTTGCACTAGTTTGGATGGAGATCCTTCCAAAGTCCCTAAGGCTCGTGATGGTAGGGAGTATCAAAAGGGAAGACATACTACTTCACCAAGCAAGAAGCAAACTTGTGGGGAGTGTGGAAAAAAACATTGGGGTGAGTGCCTAGTTGGGACGGAGAATTACTTCGGATGTGGTAAAAGTGGTCATAAGGTTAGAGATTTTCCTAATGTAAAGGGTAAAGACAAGGGAGTGGACAAGCAAGTGGTTCAAATGTTGATTCTCCAAAAATGAATCGCTTTCATGCTCTCCGTTCTAGGGTGAACAAGAGAGTTCTCCCGATGTGGTGACCGGTATGTTACTAGTCTTATCTTTAAATATTTTTGTTTTACTTGATCCGGTTGCTAACTTGTCATTTGTTACTCCTTTGGTATCTAGAAAGTTTGATATTTTACCCGATACCTTGAATGAAACTTTCATGATTACTACCTAGGTGGGAGAGTCGGTTGTTGTAAATAAATTTTATAGAAATTTTCCTATAATTTATCCCAATAGAGTTATGAATGTTGAATTGGTAGTACTTGATATGATAGATTTCAATGTTTTTTTGGGGATGGATTGGTTGCATGCTTGTTTTGCTTCAATTGATTGTAGGTAAAGAGTTTTAAAGTTTTATTTTCCAATTGAACCCGTCGTTGAGTCGAAGTGGCAAGTTCTATTCCTAGATGTTGTATCATTTCTTGTCTATAAGATTGAAAGATGATCTCTAAAGGGGTGTATATACCATAATGTAAGAGTCAATGATTTAGACTCCAAACTTCCTCCAATTGAGTTAGTCCCCGTAGTGAGTGATTTTCCTGATGTCTTTTCTAATGATCTTCCCGGAATCCCTCCCTAAGAGGAAATTAATTTTGTTATTTACTTGCTACAGGATATGAATATCAATTCAATTCCTCCTAATTTAATGTCTCCGTCCAAATGAATAGAGTTGCAAGCTCAACTCAAGGATTTACTAGAAAAGGGTTTTATCCAATCTAGAATTTCAACATGGGGTACTCCGGTGCTATTTGTGAATAAAAAGGATGGGTCCCTTAGGATGTGTATCGATAACCAGGAGCTTAACAAGGTGATCATTAAGAATAAGTATCTTTTCCCTTGGATTAACGACTTGTTTGATCAAATCCTACTGGCGTGCTACTTTTCCAAAATTGACTTAATGTCGATATATCACCAACCTAGGCTAAGAGATGAAGATATTCCCAAAATGGCCTTTTTTACAATATATGGTCACGATGAGTTTAGAGTGATATCTTTTGGGTTGACTAATGCCCCGACGGTATTTATCGACCTTATGAATATGTTGTTCCGAAACTACCGAGATGCCTTTCTGATTTTCTTCATAGATGACATTTTGGTATATTCGCAAAATGAGGGTAATTGTATGGGTCAATTGAGAGTGATATTACAAGTCTTGAAGTAACACCAATTATATTCCAAATATAGAAAATATGAGTCTTGTTTATGGTTGGTGGCATTTCTTGGTCATGTCATTTCTAGTGAGGGTTTAGAGGTTGATCCAAAGAAAATCGAGGCGGTTAGAAATTGGCCTAGACCTTTAGCTCCAACAGATATTATAAGTTTCTTGGGTCTAGTCGGGTACTATATGAGGTTTGTGGATGTTTTTGCGTTCATTGCATCTCCCTTGACTACTTTAACCCAAAAGAATGTGAAATTTGAGTGACCAGAGGCTTGTGAAAGAAGCTTCCAAAACATGAAAGATACGCGTACCACCGCTACTGTGTTGACTTTAAAAAAGGGTACTAAGGGTTTCATGGTATATTGTGATGCATCTCGAGTTTGATTGGGTTGTGTCCTTGTGCAACATAGGGAAGTTATTGCCTTTGCTTCTAGACAACTTAAAATCTAACACATGATCTTGAGTTAGAGGTCATGGTGTTTGCCTTCAAAATATGGAGTCATTACTTATATGGTGTTCATGTTGATGTATATACAGACCAAAAGAGTCTTCAATATGTGTTTACTCAAAAGTAGTTGAATTTACAACAACTAAGGTGGTTGGAACTGTTGAAAGATAACGACATGCGTGTTATTTACCACCACAGCAAGGCCAATGTGGTTGCGGATGCTCTAAGTCGTATGACCATAAAAAGTTGTCTCGTGATAAATAGGGCAAGAATGACCTAGTGAAATATTTCCACAGGTTGGCTCGTTTCAGTGTTCGATGGAAGATTCTCGTAATGGTGGTTTTATGGTTTATCATAACTACGAATCGTCTTTGGTGGTTGAGGTGGAGTATAAGTAACACCTTGATCCATTATTGATAGATTTAAAGTAATCGGTTTTTAATAAGCTTAATGAGTCATTCTCCTTTGGGGGAACGGTGTTTTGAGGTACCAAGGGAGGTTGTATAATCCCAATATGGATGATTTGAGGGATCGGATCCTAGAGGAAGCTCATGGTTCTCCTTATTCAATTCATCCGGCTTCTACGAAGATGTATCATGACCTTAAAGATGTATTTTGATGGGATGGCTTAAAAAGGGACATGATGTAATTTGATGCAAAATGTCCAAATTTCCAACAAGTGAAAGATGAGCAACAAAAGTTGGGTATCTTACTTCAAGAAATTCAAGTTTCCATTTGGAAGTGAAAAGACATTATTATGGACTTTATAGTGGGATTTCCTCGGACTCGAAGGCCAAATGACTCTATATTGGTGATGGTGGATAGGATGACAAAGTCCGCTCACTTTATTCCCACCAAGTTCACTTACTCAGCGGAGAATTATGCCAAGATCTATATAGATGAGATTGTGAGTCTCCATGTTATTCCGTTATCCATCATATCAGATAGGGAAACATAATTCAATTCTTGATTTGGAGGTCATTTCAAAAAGGGTTGCGTACAAGACTGAAGTTGAGAATCACTTTTTATCCTCAAAAGGCTGGTCAAGTAGAGCATACAATTCAAACTTTTGAGGATATTCTTAGAGTTTGTGTCATTGACTTCAAGCGAAGTTGGGAGGAGCACTTGTATTTAGTGCATTTCTCTTATAATAATAGTTACCATTAGTCTATAGCCATGGATCCTTTTGAAGCTCTGTACGGTATGAGATGTATATCTCCCATTGGATTGTTTAAAGTTGGTGAGTCTTCAATCCTTGGTCCCGACTTGATTTATAAGACCTTGGAAAAAGTCCATTTAATCAGGAATCCATTTCAAACATCCTATTGCAAGCAAAAGTCTAATGCAAACAAAAGTACAAGAGAATTAGAATTTGAAGAATGTGATAAAGTGTATTTGAAAGATTCACACATGAAAGGAGTGCTGAAATTTTGCAAGAAATGGACTTAAGTCCTCGTTATGTGGGTTCCTATAAAATATTGTAAAAGGTTGGTAAGGTTGCATATTAGTTGAGGTTACCTAGTGAGGTAGCTTCTGTTCACTTAGTTTTCTATGTGTCCATGCTTAAGATTTGCATTATTGACCCCGAGTACGTTCTTCATGTTGAAGGTCTAGGAGTGGATGCGAATATCTCTAATGAAGAGGTCCTCAATTGAAGAAGTTGAGGAACAAATAGGTGCCTCCGTAAATGTGTTCTGGAGAAACCACCTAGTTGAAGGGACAACATGGAAGGCGGAGGACGACATCAAGTCCCGTTATCCTCATCTCTTTTTTATTTAAAGTTAGTTGTTCCTATGAATAATGAGAATAATGAGTTAATTAGAATTTGTCTTGTTTTTCAAAGATATGATAATTATTGTAAAAGTAAATGCTAAAAATGATTTTTTATGAAAAAATGCTCTTTTGGTTGATTTGCACTTATTTGTGTATTTGGTATGTTGTTGATTTCATAATGTGATATTGAGCATGTTAATGTGTTTTAAAATATATTTTTAGCATAAATGTCTCTTTGATTTTATGTTAAGCTCATGTTGTGGTTGAGAAGTAAATTCCTCCTAATGTGATGTTGAGCTCTTATATGAAGTAATTGATATTTTGAGTTGCTATGAGTAAATGCAATGTTTTTATATGATTTGAGTTGTTACTCATGTTGATTATGTATGTTTTTTGTTGGGCTGTTAGTATTGAGTCTATCCTTTCCCTTCAAAAGGTTTATAGTGTCGCGACCCGCATGTATACACTAGAAGTTAGGGCATTCTTAGGTCACAACACTGCGTACTTGATCTCTTAGAGGTCTTGCACAAGCCTCTTTATTTCATTATATCACATCATGCATAAATGGAGGGAGTTTCTAAAAAAACATTCTTTAAACATATACAAAAAGATATTTTATAAAAGCGGAAGCATCTCTAATAAATTTGTCTCAAAAACAATCTAAGTTTGACATGAACGAAAAATCCTAGGATGCAGCCCACATAAATTCTAAAACATAAAGAAAGAGATAAAGGAAAATAAAGGTTCGTTCTCGAAGCTATGAGGACTCGCCACTTCTACTCTTCTTGGAAACCTTGGAACTCTACACTTGAAAGCAACACAAACTTCTGAAGACCCTACATGGACAACATGTAGTCAATATGCGTTCGTACGATATAAACTATGTATGGACACTGCCAAACCAAACATATGAAATATCAAAGGGCTAGTCAATAATAGACATAATCATAAAAGATAAACTCATAAATATATCATTAATATCATGATCATATTAAAGTTCATAAGAGTTAATAGTTACTTGTCCTTCTTACTCAAATGAACTAAACCACAAGCTACCTCTAAGTATACTAGTGCAAGGCTAAGGTAGAATCCCATACTTCTACCAAAAGTACATCTATTTTGTGATCCTTTATCATAGTCCACTTTTATAATTAAGACCTAAGTTCATCATGTTATATGAGAACTTTTCCCCTAAACCAACTTAAAACATACTCGTGCAATGCCTTTGAAGCATCCCATACTACCTCACACACTAAGCATATCTTTGAGTCACCCTATCTTATTTCATCAGGTCTGTAGAAGCCTTACTTCATACTAATAGTACTATACTCTTATGATTTCGTGATAAATTGCTTGTGCAATGTACATGTGGCAGCCCATACAACCTCACATAGTTATCTTATCTTGAAGTCATCCTTAATATGTTTAGCCTCCATAGAACTATCATTATATAAATTCATTTATTAAGATTCTCTCATCTTAAGTCTACTTTTCTAAGAAAAGAAAACTTTAGTCCAATCCTATCTTAAGTCTCTTCTTCTTTAATAACCCTATGTTATACCTTACGCAATGCGCTTACGATGCCACCATACCACCACTCATGCTAGGTACTACTTTGGATCATTTTCTATTACTTCGTAATTTGGAGCCTAGCCCCTATTTTTATCTTTTGAACATTATGAGATACTTCATTAAGCATGTCTAAGTTCCTTAATCATGTGGATCCTACGAGATAGTTTTTAAGGTAAGTCTTGATCCCTTAATATTAATGAATACCACGAGATGCCCCTTGAGCATGTCTAAGTTCATTCACACACTATGAACTCTGCGAAATACCCTTGGGCATGTCTAAGTTCATTCTTTGCTAATGAACACTATGAGATGCTTCTCAAGTGTGACTGAATTCATAGGATATAGAGATCTCTACTAGTATACCTTGACTCTACTACATGAAAGACTCCCGGCTCATGAGACCCACTTGGATAGTCATAACTAGGTGTGGCTCTACATTCTACATGGAGTCTGGACCCTTCCTGGAACATCCGTCTCATTTTGCATATCTCCTTCGAGTCAAGCATATACTCTAAGGTTTACTTGTCAAGCCTTGCTCAACCTTCTCTCATGGAGGGATGTCTTGGGAAATCTCTCCATTATAAAGTTTATTATATCACTTTCAATCAATCATCCTAAATCTACACCCAATAAAACCATCCTAAGGTTCATTATTCATCAATTCATTCTACCTTCATTCATAGGTAGATTTGTAAGACCCCCTAAATGAGTTAAGGTGACTAGAGCCTAAAATGTTCGTCATCAGGGTATAAGATACTAAAATTATTCAAAATATGGTATTGAGTCAGTGTGTAAAGTTTGAGATGATTTTGAAGTCAAATGTCAAAGGACGATCAAGACGTTCGACGACTAGTCGCAAAAGCTCCTTTGATGCTTTTATGTGTTTTTGAATGTTTCATGATATTATGAAGTCTTAAAAAGATTTACAATGAATTTTATAGTCATTATATGGGGCTTCATGAAGTTTGGAGGTCAAACGTCCAAGAACGTCTATTACGTTCGAAAGTTAGCCCTTGAGACGTTCAAGTATGTCTTGATGCGGCCTAGCATGTCCGGACGTGTTTTAGGTGTGCATTTTTGGTTAAACTTTCATGTAACGTCTTTGACTTGTAAATGTGCCTATTTACGTTGGAAACACCCAGGTATGACTTCCTAAGGGCCACACAAAAGTGACCACAAGAAGAACCCAAGGGTTGTCGACACACTACCTTGGTAGTGTCAATCGACAAGCCAAAAAATGCCTTGTTGTTTACTGACGCCCTTTCGATGGGGAGGCGTCGATTTCAATTTGCCTAGATATGTCTTGTACACATGAAAGCCTCAGACCCAATCTACGGAGAGCACAAAACGGCCCGTCATTGGGTCCGCCGATCCAAGCTGGTGCGTCACTGCCTAGCGACTGATCATTAAAGGGGTGAATAAGAAATTCACCCCACGTCCTAAACTGACCCTAAATTATTTATTATGATATTTTTTAGTGTATATAAGTGATCAAAATCGTGATCAATCCATTCCAATTCCAATTCATACCAAATAAACTTTCCCCCCAAAACAAATTCTGCCTAGAAACCTCCATTGAAGGTGAAGCTCAAGAACAACTAAGTGGTTGGATTTCCATGGATTATTCAACAATTTTTAGAGTTTTTATACTTGACAAAGGTATGTTGATCCTTCATCTCTAGTTATCCTTCCATCTAGAGAGTTAATCTCAAAGTTTGGTAACAAATTTCATGATCAAACTTTGTCTTCTTCAATCTAGCCATGGGTTCCTTCTCAAAACGTTTTAAATGGATTCATTATGATTAATTAATGTTAATTTATTGTTTTTCACATGATTTTCAATCAAATGAATTATGAACCCATGTCCCTTCAGAAAATTTATTAGCACTTGTATGGGCATTGTCATCGTTGCTTATTTATGGTTGAATTGCGATTATCTTACATTAACTTGCTTATGTCTACTGTTATTTACGTGAATTGATGATGAATTTATGTTGAAGGGTCCATGTGGATCAATGTATGAAGAATTGAACATAACTAGTCTATGCTTCTCTGTGTTAACTGTAAGATTGATCTTTAAATGTATAAAAGTGCAATTCTATTACACACACCCTCACTCTACATGAATGCTTACAAGTAGTATAGGTATTGGTGTTTAAATGAAAGGTAGTTCTCATATACACTAGTGTCTACTACTATGCATGTTATGATTATGTCTATGAAAATACGATTTGTGTTTCCTTAACTAAGATGTCTTTATAAGTGTACTAATATGGGCAAGGGAACCCGATTTTGAATTCCTTGGACAACACTTACATTTTTATTTATTTTAATTTGATCGATTTGTCATGGGGAACCAAGATTGATCCCCAACACATTCTCTTCATTTTTCCCTTAATTTCTTTATTTTTCGTTCATTTGGGACTAAGAGGATGTGGGATCGAACCCCCAAAACCTCATTTTCTTTTGTTCTCTTTTTCCATAAACCATTTTTGTTTGACCGAGAGAGTATTGGGTCGAAACTTTATAGCCCCACTTTATTATTCTGCATAATTTTCTTTTATTCAGCCGAGATGTCGTGGGTTCTATTCCCAGATGCCTCAACTTTTATTTTCCTTTTAATTCTTCCTAAGTCTGACCGAGAGGTTGTGGGTTCAAACTCCACACCTCTCATTTTTATTTTTCATTATCTTTTTCATGTTTTGGTCAAGGCGCACGGGTTCGAATCCCACATGCCACATTATTTTTCTATCACTTTATTTCTATGATTTTTAACATGGTGAGTTCACGGGTTCGATTCTAAGTGACCTCACTTATTTTTAATTCACTTTACATAGCATGATACACCACTTAGCATGGACGATACTCATCAACCAGATGCTGGAAATTATATACGTTTTTTAGCTCATTTTCATCAACGTTTACACGTTAGTTTTTACGGGAATTCATGGATCATTTAGTACATCTCTAGGTACATTTTCATGGAATCATTTAGCTAATATTTTCCATTCAAATCATCCATATTATACTTCATATGAACATCACAATTTAAACAAGTTTGTGCACGTAAGAATACAACCATAACATGTTTCGAACTTCAAACCAAGAGTATATGTCACGGCTACACATTGCACACACATAAATACATGGTTTCTTACAGCATACTTAATATTCACATAACTCCGAACATACATACATGAATGTAATCATCACGAAAACACATTACATCCCTGATTTCTACGAGCAAACATACCCAATCTACAAATCGATGGGAGCTAGTGACAGGGACATGCAATGGGGAACAACCCTTGTTTTGGAATAGATTCATCCGAGTCCTAAGGGTCTCTTTGGAAAGGGACCAAGAGTTAGAGAACCCATACCTTATTTTTACTTTAAAATCTTGAACATGCTGACCCTTTCTCAAATCCGTCCAAGTCCGAAAAGCTTCAACACCAACTCGACGGAAGAACCACTCATTTTTACTAACGTTTTTTTGTTTAATTTTTGTATACGTTTTTAACGTGAATGTTCTTCAAGTGTGAAGAACTTTTAGTTGCTAATCAGTTCTTGTGTTTAGGAAGAGAGAACGTGAAAAGAAACGAGAGCTATTGACGTGAGAGAGAGTTAAAACGTGAAAGGTAGTTTAAGATTAGGTGGAGTAGTTTAGACTTTGTCAACTAGTACTCTCTCAAACTATTAAAAATCTGATTTTTTTATTTCATAAATCAGCTAATAAATTATAATTAATTAAATAAATTTACCAATTTAAATAAAATAATTTAAATCATTGCTCCCACCTAGGTTCGAACCCTGGTGGAGCTAGATTTTGCTAAAAGGCAATTTCTGCCCTCTCTCCCAAAATATCCCTCCACCTTATTAATTAAATATTAATTATATATTTAGGATAATTACGATACTATCCTTAGCCTGAAAAAAGAGCATTTTACCCTTAGACCCTCCAACCTTAAGATTACCCCTTTTTAAGTTCGGTAATGACTCATCCAAGTGAATATTCATATTCGGGAGCCCTACCTGGCTGGAACCAACCTTTCCTAGCTCAACTAAATCCCAAGTTATTGGCTTGGATGTCGCAAGGGTTCAGAGATTTGGTTCTATGCGCATCAATTCAGTGTGAACCCGGTCTAATCGTAGGCATTCTAGACACATTAAAGATTACATTGTATATCCATTTTAAGGGTTGTTACATCCATAATAACTCCGAGTCATGCTTGGTTGGTGAGGTGAAGTTTAAACAACACCTTGATAAACCATTGATGGAGTTGAATGAATTGGTCTTGGTAAGCTTAATGAGTCATTCTCCTTGGGGGGATGGTCTTTTAAGGTACAAATGAAGATTGTGTGTTCCCAATGTAGATGGGCTGAGGAACTGGATCCTTGAGGAAGCCCATGGGTCTCGCTAATCCATTCATCCGGGTTCGACAAAAATGTACCATGAACTTAAGGAAGTACCTTGGTGGGAAGGTTTGAATGAAGACATAGCGGAGTTTTTTTCTAAGTGTCCAAATTTCCAATATTTGAAAGCCAAACATCAATAGTCGGGTGGCTTAATAGAAGAAACCCAAGGTCCTACTTTGAAGTTGGAAGACATCAGTATGGATTTTGTAATAGGTTTGTCTTAGACTCAAAGGCAATATGACACTATATGTGTGGTTGTGGATAGGTTGACCTAGTCCGCTCATTTTATTTCTATCAAGTCTACTTATTCGGTTGAAGATTATTCTAGGATCTTCATATATGAGAATGTGTGTCGCCATGGCATTCCGTTATACGTCATATCGGATCGGGGTGCACAATTCACATCAAGGTTTTGGAGGTCATTCAAAGTAGGGTTGGATACTAAGGTGAATTTAAGTATCTCTTTTCATCCCCAAATGGATTGTCAAGCGGATCGTACTATTCAAACTCTTGAGCATATGCTTAGGGCTTGTATTATTGATTTCAAGGGAAATTGGGATAAGCATTTGCCTTGGGTGGAGTTTTTTTATAATAATAGTTTTCATTTATCCATCTCCATGGCTACCTATGATGCCTTGTATGGTAGGAGGTGTAGGTCTCCTATTGGATGGTTTGAAGTGGGTGAGACTTCGCTTATTGGTCCCGATTTGATTTATAAGACTTCGGAGAAAGTTCATATCAAAAGGAATCAGTTGCAAATGGCCTATAATCGGCAAAAGTCTTATGCCGATCATAGGAGAATGGATTTGGATTTTTTTATTATTTTTTGGGGAAAAGAATAGAATAAGATTCATAGAATAAAAATAATGCATTTTTGGTCCACCGTTCACCTTTTCCAATTTTCTATTTTGTAATTGTTTTCAACAATTTTAAACATATGGAAAATAAATAAACCATACAAATAAAATATGAAGAAACATAAATTTTATAAATCAAGATAGATTGCGGGTACAATTCTGTTGATCCCATGATTCTACTCTCTTAAGATTTATCCATGATTCAAGGGCCTTTAGTGGCGTATTTCTCAAACTAGGATGATTTAGATTTGACCTCTCTATGTGAATAATCCACCAATTTGTGGAGTATTCGAGATCTTGATATCTTTATGGAACTTTCGAGATAGATTGGATTTGTAGTTTGAAGCAGGTGATAAAGTGTATTTGAAAATTTCGCCAATGAAAGGGGTTGTTAGATTCGGCAAGAAAGGAAAATTGAGTCCTCTTTACGTGGGTTCTTATGAAATATAGCAAAGGGCTGGTAATGTTTCCTAAGAATTGAATCTTCCTATTGAATTTTCTTCGGTTCATCCATTTTTTCATGTTTTCATGCTTAATAAGTGTATTGGTGATCACAAGTCTATTCTTCCTATTGGGGGTCTTGGTGTGAAGGACAATCTCTCTTATGAGGAAGTTACGGTTCAAATTCATGAATAGCAAGTAAAGAAGTTAAGAAAAAAGAGGTGGCTTCCATAAAAGGTGTTATTGAAGAATCACCTAGTTAAGATGCAACATGGGAGGCTGTGTCCTACATGAAGTCCCTTACCCTCATCTATTTCATAAATATGGTTTGTAGTTATTAATAATAATGAACATAATAAAAAAAAATTGAAGTTGCTTTGGCTTTTGGTGAAGATTTCCCAAATGGATATTTTTGATGTATTAACAGTGAATTATAGTGAAAAATTGTGCATTTGTACTTGAAATTTAAATTTTGCTTGAGGGTCATTTTGTGTATTTTGATATAGTGAGTCTTTATGAAATGATATATAACATGTTGTTTACATGAAATTGACATAATTGACTCATAAATGTTAAGTTGAGCTCTTGTTATTGTGAGAAGGATATTCCTCATATTGTAATGTTGAGCCTTATGTGTGGTAATTGATGTTTAGAATTGTCTTGTGTAATTGATATAGTTTATTTTGTTATGTATTGTTGTCGGTTGGGCTGCTAGTCTTGAGTCTATTCCTTCCTTCAAAAGATTTTAGTGTCATTCGGGGATGAATGTTCCTAAGGGGGGATAATGTAACACTTCAAAAATCCAAGATATGTTATAGAACCTAATATAGGTTTCATAAGGTTTAGACACTGTTTTAAGTTCAATTTTAGTGAATATAAGTTATATAGGAGGTCTAGAAACTAAAAAGTCCATGACGTCAAGAAACTAATTCAAGGAGGTACTAGCGTACCTTAGACTATTTGACTAGTTTTTTGAAGATGGAAAATGATGAAAATTGGTGGAAGGGTTTCTAAAATGTGTTTAAGTTTATTTATAATCGAAACATCCGGGTACGAATCCCCAAGGACAAACCAAGGGCCTTTGAAGAGGACCCTTGCGTTTGGAGTCAAACACTGCCTTAGTTGTAACATTCCAGAAAATGTACTCGTCTAGTGAAGAGTCTATTAAGTTTCGAGAATAGGTATTGGGGGTAGATAGGCATCTCAATGCCCAATATTGTATAATATGGGGTATATTAGAGAATATTGTCTTAAGGGTGTTAGCCAATTACTATGTATTAAGATATAATTTGATGTTCAAATGCCTCAATCCAATCTTGTTTAGAAATTGTACCTCCAATGAAGACCCTAAACTAAAAGCATTGAATCTTAGAACATATGGTAAGAGGATTCCAAGTGTCAAGCCTAGGTACCATAGAACATGATTATTTAAAATGATCATGTAGAGTAAGCAGTGCCCAAGGATATAGTAAGGATCCTTGGGACAACAAGAAATGAGCAGCAACATGTGCAAGAATTCGGTTAGGGTGGTTATGGCGGTTAGGGGAAGGCGCACATGTGGGGGGTCAAGCCATGTGGGTCTGAGATTCCTAAACAAATCTAGGCCTTAAATAACTTACCTAACTAGCTAACAAACCTAGGACTAACCGAAATAAACTAACTAGAGCACCCCACGACCTAAGACCTAACCGGGTGACGCTAACCTAGTAACTATTTCAACAAACATCCTAGTACCTAACCTAGGATGGTCCAAAAGGGTTGGTTATGGTACTAGTGACTTAGGAATACTTTATTAATTACCCTAGGTAACTTAGTTAAATAAATTAACAACTTATTTATTAAATTTAAATTGCCAAATAAAAATCCTTACACTAGACAAGTAACTACCTAAGAAACATCCTAGTACTAACCTAGGATGGTTCAAAGGGTTGCTTATGGTACTCGTCACTTAGGGGAACTTTAGTATTTTCCCTAGGTCACTTAATTAATTAAATTAAAAGTTAATTAATTAATATAGACGGTCAAACCGAAATACTTACATAAGACAAATAACTAACTAAGAAACATTCTAGTACCTAACCTAGGATGGTCTAAAGGGTTTGTGATGGTCCTAACAACTTAATGGTACTTTGGCAATTAACCTAGGTTACCTAATTAATAAAATTATAAACTTAATTAATTGATTTAATTGGTCAAAACCGAAACCACTAAGCAGTTTCCACATTTCGGTTAAGTCAAGTGTTCTTCTAATTCTAGTCAATTTAGGAGGAGTGCTTTAGTAAATTAGCTAATTGATTTATTAATTAAGTTAATTATTCTAAGTTATATTACTAAATAATCAGTTCCTAGACCTAGAATTAGGATCATTCACTAAGAAACGCACGACTTGAAAGGAGGAAAGAAACGCAAGAAAAACAAAAGTTCTCCTTAGGATATTTCAAGAAGTTCTTGAAAGTTTTCATGAAAAAGTGCAAGGTGATATTCGTAGATTCAATTCTACAGTAATGTATGGGTTTTATATCCTAGAATTTTTTCTCCAAGAGGCTTTTCAAAAAATTTTGAAGTCAAGAATATCGAAACAAGGGTTGCTCCCAATAAATCGCATCTTCATCTCCCTAATTCTCCTGATTTCCGATTGTTGCTAGTTGTATGATGTTTATTTCGAGAATTTTATTTGTATGTGGTTTTAAATTATTATTATTTATATGTTTCCATGATTTTATTGTCATATGAAACCTACATGATAGATCCTCATACATAGGGTGTTATCTTTATGAACGTTAAGTGTTGTAATGCCTACTTGTGTCGAGGAGATGAAATTGTTATAAGTTGTTCATTGAATTGTTTCATAGTCTAATCAAAGATTAAAATCAGGCTTGTTTAACATGATAGATTATTATAATGTACTTATGAAGTAATTGGCATAACTAGTGACATCGTTTTTATAAGTATCGATGAAATTGCAATTTATACCAACAAATTAGCTAGTAAAACTATGTCCAACATATTATTTCAAAAATATGTAAAATCATACGAATCTCTAATTCAATGAAGTCATAAGATAGAGTACGCCAATCTATGGGACAAGTCCCAACGTACCCTATCAACACGAACTTTTGAACGTAATAGCATTGTATAAGTAGTTATAACTTTCATGGATAATTGTACAAAACTACCAAAGAACGTTGAACAAGTCAAGGTGAGTAAAGGAGTAATTAAAAGCTTAGGTTATGAAACTGACCTAATATAGAGTGTTAAAAGAAGTGAGACAAGTCTCAATTACACTTAATCTATTACGTCAAAAATACACACATAAAAGGGTGCCAGAGTCTGTGATACAAGTCTCACTCGCACCATGATTATAGTGTAAAACGTAAATTCATATTCATCAAGCAATGAAATTGATGACCAGTCATCCATAGAGTTATGTAAATCTCATAACTAGAATCAAGCTTCCATAATGTTTGAGTCAAACTCTAAGAGATAAGAATGTAAAGCAAATCTGAACTTAGTACCGATAGACTAATAATGAGCTTATGCCAGCACATGTAGGTCTCATGAGATGAGGCTACCACCAAGGTGGACAAGTAGTCTCCGTATTTGTCCTAGTCTTCGAACTATGTTTGCCAGCATAGGGGTACTAGCGGGTGGAAGCCTCAGCCCATAAATGCTAGCTGTTCGGTTTCACTTTGGCCAGTGTTTCCACCTCTTTTCGGTGTAGGAAAGACACCGGATTTAATGTTTATCTCACATGATCTATGTCGGTTATAGATAAGGAAAGTATCCGGTTCACTTCAGCCGTGAACCCCTCTTTTCGGTGTGGGGAAGACACTAACTTTGTTGCACTTTAGCCGGTGAACCCCCCTTTTCGGTGTGGGGTAGACACAAAACATGGTTCACCTTAACTAGTGAATCACCTATTTTTTGAGTAGGGGAGACACTGGATTTCATGTTAGCTCGCATGATCTACTTCCATTAATGCTAAAGAATTCCTTAAGAGAGTAAGAAAGAATTAATGTAGCATGATCAACGTGAATGAGCAAAAAAGTAGAAACGTAAGTTCATAGTGAACTAAGTAAAGCAAGAGCTTAAGAATGTCAAATATTAATTTTATAAGAATGAAGTTTTAAAAAGTTAGTGGTGTATGACAATATTAGAGTATGAATATATGACTCAAATATTCATATATTAGGTTAACAACCAATTTATTGGCATAGTCACTAAAGATTGGCTTATAAATATATTCATGACCCATTTAATAATAATGGAAAATGATTTGTAAGTGAGGTATCAAAAAAATTTCATTAGTATTTTGGATTACTTTCTCGATTTATTGTAGGTATGGGACTACAATGAATCATTGTACATGTAAGTAAAAGATACGTTCAAAGGAGATATTTTAACTACACAACAGAAAGAAGAAAAATACTGAAAAATAAACTAAGGCTGCAAAGAAGAGCTCTTGGCCTAAGGGAGCAAATTTCTTAAGTTTTGTTTTAGTTGTTCTAAAAGTATTTTCATGATTCCAAGGTCTTATGTTCGTATAGAAAATGAGTTGTGTGCCTTAATTGCATGAGAACATGTCATATTCATAACATGAATCATAAGTAATGATTTCAGAATGTAAAGTGACTTAACTTTCAAAAAACGACATGTTGCAATAGGAAGGGCATTCCTTGATCATGCATAGTCCTTATGTGTTTATGTTCATACACCCATACATAGTACAAGTGTGTACTAACCCCATATATTATTACTATTTTTATAGACGCAGGTTCTAGAGAAGATTCAAGACTTGACAAAACATTTTGGATTAGCGATCTCCAGACTTTGGTAGGTCATCTTGAGTTCGAGGATGCTACACTTTATTAGTCTAGCTGTAGTACAATAGACATAGCTGGTGGATGTAGTCCCTAGTGTTTCGTTTCAAACATTTGTTCAAGCGTTTTTAATAAGACCGATTATCAAACCATTACTATTATTATGATTCTTTATTTCGAATGTTTATTCTTTAATAGATCGTGGCTTTAGTTTGAGCTTATTAAAATATCACTCTTATGTAGTATCATATGAATTCTATGTACACTTCTATAAGTATTAAAAAGTTTTAAATTATCCGCAAATTTAACTGTATAATTGTGATGAAATCTAAGAAGAGGCTTGTCTGCGACCTCTGAGAGCTTAACGACACTGGTTGCATTCGGACTACAGAATCTGGGTGTGACATGAGTACTGTCTACCCACGAAGGTAGTCGACGAGGTATGTTTGGATCGGTGGGACGCCCATGCCATCTGTCGATAAACACTTAGCCAATTCATTGAAGGGCATTTTTTAACACTCTCTGAACTCATCGACGGATGTACCGCACGGAAGGAAGGTTGGTCCGTCGATTGATACAAGAGGTGTCGATTGGGTCTCTTGGGTGAGTGATCTGTTTTTGCTGCACATTTTTAACTAAGTCTTAAACAATTAAAGAAGGGGTTTGTTGGTTATTTAGGAATTAAGGGAAGTCTAATGAACATAAATAACCCCCAATATTATCACCCCAACCCCATTAGACTAAACACAACTCTTATGGAGTATCATATGAATTCTATGTACACTTTTTTAAGTATTAAATTTTTTTAAAATTTTCCTCAAATTTAACTGTATAATTGTGATGAAATCTAACAAGAGGCTTATCTGCGACCTCTGAGAGGTTAACGACACTGATTGCATTCGGACTTTAGAATTTAGGTGTGACATGAGTAGTGTCCACCCACGAAGGTAGTCGACGAGGTGTGTGTGGATCGATGGGACGTCCATGCCATCTGTCGATAAACAGTTAGACAATTAATTGAAGGGTACTTTTGAACACTCTCTGAATTCATCAACGGATGTACCGCACAGAAGGGAGGTTGGTCCGCCGATTGAGACACGAGGTGTCGATTGGGTCTCGTGGGTGAGTGATCTATTTTTGCTGCACATTTTTAACTGTCTTAAACAATTAATGAAGGGGTTTTTTGGTTATTTAGGGATTAAGGGATGTCTAATTAACTTAATTAACCCCCCCATATAAACACACCAACCCCATTAGACAAATTACAACTCTCAAAACAAAACTCTCTTCCTTCTCTCTTCTTTCTCTCTCTATTGGAAGACACCATTGATGACCAATCTAGATGAGGTTTTAAAGGAAATTTAAGAAGACTATCACCATCAATTCTTCATCAATCATTAAGGTAAGGGATGTAATTCAACTTTCAGAGCTCTTTCCTCAAAGGGTTCCTTCAAAATAATTTCATAAGTTGAATTTTCATGCGAGTCTTTCCCAATCTCGAAATTGACGTTTTCAATTGAGTTGTTTATGATATATTTTGAATAATATAAATAGATTAACATGTATTCTTACTTAATTATGATATATTTTGATGGTTTTGTCTAGTTTGTAGAAGATGACCCGTAACCCTTAACACTAGGTTTGGATCTTGATATGAATTAGGTTGTATTGGTTCAATTGACTTGGTTATTTATTGATTACTACTATATGATGTTGTTATAATAATAATGAACAAATGGGGGTTATTTTTATTGTTCCATTCTAGTGATAGATAAGATGATCTAGGTTATAAAATATGTTATGAAAATTGACCTAAGTACCTTGTCTTAGGCTATGATCTAGTATTGAATTGTGATGTAGAGATTCTTCTAGACTTATTATAATGTTTATTTTTAAATTATGATTATGTAAACCCAAATTGGGTACAATTGAGGGTTTATGGTAAGGCCTTCACAATGAACTATGAAAGAGACTTGGTAAGTCTTATTATCATTGTCCTTTACTTCAAATTGTGGTTAATTTTGGTTAAATAAAGATGTTGTATTGGCGTATGACTTGTTTTAAGATTGAGAGGGTGGTATGATGTTTAATTGAAATATCTTTCTTTTGATTGTGAGGTGTTGGCTTAAGATGTAAATTTATATGGAGGGTGAATAATTTACGAATGTGCCTTATCATTATGTGAAGATGCTAATAAGCTAACCTCCCCTATATAAATTGTAATGAATGGATTTACACTCACGCATTCTTATTGAGCCATGATGATGATGAATATATAAGGGGTAGACCCTATGACCTAAACTAAGGTATGATTGATGATAAATACTTAAACACATTTCCAAAAGGGACTCTAGCTTAGCACCGAGTGAACTAGAGTGAGGAGTGTCCCTTCCAACATAGGGAAGGTAGGATCACTAATGTACTATTAAGATTTGAGACTACAATTCCTGCAGCATAAAGAGGGTCCTAATTATATCTACTAGTTTTTGAACTGTGTTGCCCCCATAGGAATACTAGCTAGTGGATCCACGTAGTTGCTATGTTCATGTTTTTGTACTACCTTTTCAAGTAGTTCCCCTTCCTTCAGTGTAAAGTTCCTAGACACCGAATTCCACATTAGGTCTTGTAGTTTATGTTGGTAAGGGCAAGATGTTACCAAAAGGTAAAATGAACTAACGGAATGAACTCTAACTATGATAACCTAAGGAGTATATCTTAGTCTAGGTTGGGATATAATACTCTACCTAAGCATTGCACTAGTTAGCCTTGAGGGGAGTCTTAGGTGGATGTTCTTATGTATGATTGTGGCTATGATTATATATGATTTATATATATGATGAACCTGGACATTGTTGATAATATATGATGATTAGTTTCACTTATGTCTATGTGTCGGTTTATATGCTTAAAGTATGATGATATGTACTCTTAAATGCTCTGTTATGTGAAGTAGGATGTTCGTCATGATTCTTGTTAGGTTAATTGATTAAGTAAGGTTATGGGGCTTTGCTTGGTCATTGCACTTGTTGATTTTATAGGGGATCATGGGTAATTGTCTTGCTTTGGTTATGTTTAAACGTACTCTTTTACATTCTTGTTTTTAATATGAGTTGATGATGGAGTTACTTGAGTATATATTCAATTACATGATACGCATGAATGACTTGACTAATCATAATGTTGTTCTTGTGATGAATATGCCTATGGCTAAATTAACATGAATTATTGGTTAATATGTTCTTGTTGAATGTGCATAAAGATTTTAAATGAAAAGTGTATACTTTATTTAAATGTCCCTCTTTCTTAGCATGTTTTCATATATGTGTGCATATTGTCTCATAATTTGTACAAGTGGTGTACAAACCCCATTTCATCCTTTTCCCTAATATTTTAGGTATCAATCTTTGAAGGGATTTTTGAGATGACATTGAAGAAGACTTGGATATTTTTATCATCCATGTACGGTAGGTCCTACATTTCCAATTTCGAAGCCAGTATGTTGTTTATGGAGTTGTTTTTAGTTATAGAATTCTATGGTTCTTTCTTTTCATTTAGATTGAACATTGTATAGCCCATGTGAGGCTTTCTTACTTTGATTATATGGGTTATTCATATGTTCTTACACTCTTATTACATGGTTATGAGAAGATACGGCTATTATAACTATTATTATTATGTTATCTTTTACATACTTATGTTCAATAAAAGTAGAAGACTAAGTAATCTTCCTATACGAAGGGTCTATGTATACTCCATATATATATAAAATTATGTTTTTGTAGAGGTCTATGTAAACCTCCAATGTAGAAGTAATAAAAG
>NC_028644.1:27391709-27427247 GCF_001406875.1 Solanum pennellii
TATATATATATATATATATATATATATATATATATATGAGTGTGTGTGTGTATAGAGGTCTATGTAAACCTCCAAGTACAAGTAATGAATAGTTTTAAATTTTCCGTGTTTTTGACCTATGAAAGTAATGATGTATTGTATAAGGCTACTCTTAGTCCTCAAAGAGAACGAGAATGCCGGTTATGTATACGTGATGAACCCGGATGTGAAAAAGTTGTTATCAGAGCCTGAGGTTGAATATCAAAGAGTCAATATCTCTCTTAACCACATCTATGCTTGTTCGTCCTCATAATTTTAGAGCTCTCCACACTTATGAATGGGAATTGACGTGATAATTAGGAAATGCTACCTCGATTACCTTAGCTTATAACAATTCTTTAAGGTTTTTCTTGCAAAGTGATAAGTTATGTATCTCTAAATCCTTTGTCCTGCATTTAGATAATTTCACCCCGTACCTTGGTCCAGCTACGTGTGTTTAAATTACTAACCCTTACATTTTATTTAATATTAAGAATCATATTCGATTTTTGGCTTAGTTATCACCTCGCATCAACCGAAACTAGCCTATTAGATAGTATCCACTAAATCTATGTCGATGATTCTTTTCCTATTAACTATCCCCTTGGTCCGCGAATAGCAATATGGCTAGTTCTACCGAGTGCACTCTTAAAATGACTTCAAGATGAAGGAATTATAAATTCATGCAATAACCTCGTTGAGAATTGTTAATTAGCTATATTTATTTTGTTAATCACCCATGGTTCCCACAACCCTAGTTATTTATTTATTTACACATGCTTAGAAGAACACAATTCACATTTGTTGAATAATAAATCATGAACTTACTTTGACATGTTTGAAGAAAATCCAAAAATTATAATTGAAACAACCAAATTCATTTAATAATCGATTCCGGAAACATGAATTAATTGCCAAAGTTTAAAAGTCAAATCTCCAAGAACAAAAGTATGAAAAATAATAAAATAAAAATATTGTCCTAAAATAAAAGGAAAGCAATTAAGGAATGTTTGTCCAAAAAATGTGTCTTCAATCGACGACCCCATTGATGGTCTTCAATCTAAGGAAATAATTGACTAAATAATAGTAATAATATATTGAAGATAAGTCTGAACTATTTTTCCTCGTGGGAACGATCCTAATCTCATTAGTTGGGTTCTTTACTTGATACTACCGCTTTACTTCTTATTTGAGAAGTTTGAGCGTTATCAAATTTTGGCGCCGCTGCCGGGGAAATTATATTTTAGATTAACTTAAACTTATTACTAAAGTTTAGTAAATATTTTCTTGATTTTACTTTGTTTATTGTTTTTGATCCTTGCAGAACTATCTTCCTTGTATGCCAAATACACAGAGAAGAAGAGAACCCTTGTTTCCCTACGATCACGAATTAGAGAGTACACTACGCAACATGAATCAAAACTTGGGTATTAATGATGATGATCAAAACAAGAACATCCCAGCTCTGATTGATGTTCATGGTGAGTTATTACCCGATGCTCCGGGTGAAAACGAACAGAGGGGACAAAATCCCATTCCATGTCCTCAAGAATACTTCAGAGGCTATCACAATATAGCAGACTAGGATGGGCCACTTGTCTTGCCCCCTCTACCACAAGGCCACTCCTTTGTGGTAACTAGTAGCCTGATGCAAATGCTCACTGCCAGATGTTTGTTTTCGGGGCTACCTTCTGAGGATCCACATGCCCATATAGCTAGGGTAAGGGTAGTGTGTAAAAGCTGTGTAGGGAGGCCGGATTTGGATTTGGATGTAATAGGGATAAGAGTCTCTCCTCTCTCACTGACGGGAGAGGCTGCTATTTTGTTCACTGAGCTCCCTTATAACTCAATTTTCACTTGGAACCAACTAAGTGATGTTTTCTTAGCACTTTACTACCCGGTCTCCAAGAAACTAAACCACAAAGACAGAGTGAACAACTTTGTGGCACTACCAAGAGAGTCAGTTAGTAGTTCATGGGATAGATTCACCTCGTTTTGAGAAGCGTCCCAAATCACCGCATAGATGATGAGTCATTGAAGAAGTACTTCTATCAGGGACAGGATGAAAATAATAAAGCGGTGTTGGATACTATAGCGGGTGGTTCCTATGGGGAGTGTCCTTATGCTGAGACTGCCGAAAAGTTAGACAAAATATCCTGGAACAATAAAGCTTGGAGTACTAGGAAGTCAGATATTGGGAGAAATACCTTCGCAGTTCAATCCACTCACCACCCAGCCACAGATGAGATTCGTGAAGAGATGGCTCAGATTAGAACTGAGCTTGGGTTGGTATTAAAACATATCACTAGGGGTGCAGAAATGATAAATGCAGTTAACCACTTGTCTAAACCACCACCACCAAATGATGAATGCTATTATGCGGAGAATTCCTATGCGGTAAATGAAAAGCCGGGGGGTTTCCGACCGAGTGCCCAAGGCTCAAATCAGGACAATTGGCGCCAAGTTCAAGGAAACCAAGGTCGGATCTATGGTAACTATAATCGTGAGAGTCATTTTGTCCGAGATGGAAAGTACAACCGCGACAACAACTTCAACAGGGGTAACTATGGCAACAGAAATGATAGGAATGGGCCCTATGTCCCTCCTCAAAATCGTGAAGTTACTCCTAGGGATGGTGGAGATAGTATTGCACGAGTTGAGGATATGTTGCACAAAATGATGAAGTGGTTCAATGCTAATGATGAGCACATTAAAGAGTTAAGGCGCGATTTAGCGGGTATTGGGCAGAAAGTCGATTCACATGCAATATCGATTAAGCAGATTGAGTTGCAAATGGTCCAATTATCTGCGACTGTGAACACACGGCAACCAGGCACTCTTCCTTGCAACACTGTCCAAAATCCGAAAAATGACGGACATTGTATGGCAATAACTACTCGGGGTGGTAAGCAGACCATTGACCCACCTATGCCTTCTAAGGAGGAAAAGGTGATTAAAGATAATGATAAGGCGGTTGAGGTTAGTGGTGAAGTAGAAGATAACACTGGAAAAGATGCTGAATTGCCTAATAAAATAATTCCCATGCCTAAACCACCACCCCTTTTCCTCAAAGATTAGTTAAAAATACCGAGGATGGTAAATATCAGCGTTTTATAACAATGTTGAAGTAGCTTTCTATCAATGTCCCCTTGGTAGAACATTTAGAAAAAATACCCGGTTATGCAATGTTTATGAAAGATCTGCTTACAAAAAAAAGATCGGTCACTTTCGAGGATAATGATAGAATGCAGCATTGTAGTGCTATTGCAACAAGATCTCTCGTACAAAAGAAAGAAGATCCGGGTGCGTTCATTATTCCTTGTACAGTCGGGTCATTGCATTTTGCGAAAGCATAATGTGATCTGGGGGCAAGCATAAATCTCATGCCCCTCTCGATTTACAAGAAGTTAGGTTTGGGTGACCCAAATCCTACTGCAATGCGGCTACTGATGGTCGATCGAAATGTGAAAAGGCCTATAGGAATACTCCACGATGTGCTAGTAAAAGTGGAGTCATTCATATTTTCGGCAGATTTTGTTATCCTTGATTGTGAAGTCGATTTTTAAGTGCCTATTATTCTTGGGAAGCTATTCCTTGCTACGGGTATAGCCTTAGTTGATATGGAAAAGGGGCATATGAAATTTCGGTTGAACAATGAAGAAGCGACCTTCAACATTTGTAGGTCCATGAGGCAGAGTGGTGAGCTCCAATCGGTATCTGCTATATCCTACAAACAAAAGATGAAGAAGCAGCATGACCTAAAAAGTGAAAAACGAGAGTGTATGGTTGGGGATTTTGTGCTTTTATACAATTATAGGTTTTATTGGTTTCCTGGCAATCTCAAGTCCAAATGGACTGGCCCTTACTTGATTACCCAACTATTCCCTCATGGAGCAGTTGAGTTATAAACCAAAGAGGGTGTGCGTTTAAAGGTAAATGGACAACGAATAAAACCCTATTTTGGGTATGCTGAATCGGCGAATGAAGGAATCGAGGCATACCATCTTGATGAAGTCTGAGTAATCAAGCGTCTTTAGTCGTGCCACGACGTTAAATTAGGCACTTGTTGGGAGGCAACCAAATACTTATAGTTTTCTTTCTAGTAATTGTAGAATTTTCTTCTAACAAGTTTTTAATTTGCAGGCACATCACCAGAAAATTCTGCAGAAAATCACAGTGTAACAGTCACTGACGGACACATCGACGGACCGTCACGCACGAGATGGACCGTCACATGAATCCGTCGTGCAAGGTACGTCTTTCAATTATTTTCAAAACAAGGGCACACGTGATTGAACCAATGACAGACCGTCGCATCTCTGACTGACCGTCGTCGGGGTCTCGTTGCGTCTTTAATAAGCATACCCGACCCGACCCGGTTGGGGGTAATTTAAAAAATTGGCAACCTTTAAAAACTCCATCCCTTCATTTCACCCACTTCCTTCCGTCTTTCTCCCATTTCCCTCCCTTTTCAAGTTCCTACTTCCTACCTCTCTTCTTTATCAACTGATCACTTCCCCAATTCCCCAAATTCCTAAATTCTACCCTCTACTAGTCGGAGTCTGCTATTGTGGTTCTGTTCTTGCTAACCAAGTACCTTCCTTGCTTGTTTTTCTCAAACTCTCAGGTATGTGTCTCTGATTTCTATCCATTTACATTGAATTTTTGTTTATCAATTATTATTAGCCTATTTCTTATTGATGGTTTCATTCTTTAATCCAATATTTGTCTGACCTAGGTCAAGAATCCTCAAAATTGCATTGTTAAAACTCTAGAAATAGGTGCTTTAGCATTACTAGTTTACTAGGTATTTGGGTTACAAACATATAGGTTATCACTAAGTATTCAATGTGAGTCATAGGGGATGATTGTGGAATCCCCAGATCTGTCAGTGTATGACTGAACGATACCCCGATGATGGACCGTCGTATCCACGACAGACCGTCATAGGGTCTGTTCTAATATCCCACTATACGTTTTCTTCAAGTGTCAACCATCATATACATGCGATGGACCGTCGTTCCCACGACTGTCCATCTTGCACAACTGTCATGGTTGTCAGAGACCCTTGTCCGAAGGGTCTCCCACTTTTTCTAAGTGCCCTCTGACAGACATCTACGACGGACCATCGCTCCCACGACGGTCTGGTTGTCAGAGACCCTTTTTCTAAGGGTCTCTTACTTTTTCTAAGTGTCCTCTGACGGACATCTACGACGAACCGTCGTTACCATGACGGTACGTCCTGCACAACCGTCGTGACGGTCAGAGACCCCTCTCCTGAGGGTCTCAATACTTTTTATAAGTGTCCTCTGACGGACATGTACGACGAATCGTCACACCCTCGATTGTCCGCTCTGCACAATCGTCGTGATGGTCAGAGACCCCTCTACTAAAGGTCTCAACGACGGACATTGACGACGAACCATCATTGTCACGACGGTCTCTCCTGCTTATCCGTCATACTTGTCAGAGAGTTTCCTTCAGGCGTCTTCACATCAACATAGTTGAAGTAGTACATGATGGACCCCATGATGTTCCGTCGTACTCACGACGATCCATCACCTGGTCCGTCGTGTTTCACTGTTACTGCAGAAAAGTCATTACAGCTTAGCTCTTATATTTATTTTGTTTCGTTTTTGCTCGTCTTGTTTGCTCCTTCTAATACTATTATTGATTTTTTTACAAGTACTATCTCTTATGGAACCAAAACAAGATCGAGTTAACGCAGGTGGGTGATCAAATTTTTTCGCCTCGTCTGCCCGCTTGGTCATTTGCTTTGATGATGAGCGTGACCCCGAGTACGTTCCCCCAGGCACTACCACTCCATCATGAGCTGCACGTGCTACCAGAGCTACGCTCAAAAAGGTGGCATCCGGCACATTCACTGCCTCCCAGTCTAATGAGAAGCGCACACTGACTGGCACACCTTCTGGGTCAGCTACTCATGAAGAAGGAGCGTATGGATCCTTAGGAGTTTCGTGGTGGGAGGAAGCCTCCGGGTCTGCTGAAGTCCCTGCACCCGCCACAGCTGCACAGTTTGCCTCGGCTGATAGTTTTGATTCCACTCCCGGCTCACCGTGCTCTCACCCCGGTTGCCGACCAGCCCAACCGGTGGTGTGTTGACGGGCAATATCATGTTTATTAAGACACAAAGTTTCGGAATGATAAAGGATTCATGACAAGGTTCCTTACACTGGAAAGGAGGGTCCTTACGGGAAGTCTCCCTACCATGCCGTAGATCCACAATCTCTTCACCAGACTCCGACTAGAGTGGACAGCGCGTTCTTTGGGCCGTCATAGTGGTGAGTTGGTCCGAGAGTTCTACGCCTCTTACGTGGCTACTCTCAGATCATAGATTGATAGGCGGGCTGCCTCCCGCCAAACTGGCCCCACTTGAGCATGTACGAATATGTTGAATTCAGGTCGATACCTCCTTGTTTGCCATCCGCCGGTATCAACACGGCGAGGACGTTGATGCCAACCGGACCCCTATCACCGCCGAGTTTGACTACCAGGGGAAAATTGTCAAGGATGGCCAATTTTTGCGTTAGCCATCGATGAAAGAGACCACCAACAGGTGGATGGGCCTGCACTTGTCTTTTGATGGAGAGGGTGCCGACTGGGTAACAGAGCCGAAGGGATCCATCAAGAAGGCTAACTTCACCTTCACGGCTAAGTTCTTATGGCTTATTGTCCGCCACTTCCTTTCCCCTACGGCCGCTGATAATATAGTCACATGGGAGTGTGCAGTTCTGATGGCGGCGATGATAGCCGGGTTTGAGGTGGACTTTGCTTGGCTTTTACAGGCGGTCATGCATGAGAGGGATTTTAAGGTCACCACTACTTACCCTTTTCCGTGCATGATATTTTCCTATGCTGGTCTGCAGGTGTTCCCCTTTTGGCACATTGATCAGCTCAAGACTCCGCTGGGCACTTTGATATTGGCCTCATCAGGGACGAGGCTAATGAGTTGGCTCCTCGAAGAGGGCCCCGTCCAGAATTGCCTCCACTTAGTGAAAATCTAGCTGATACGGTAGCTCAGGCTCGCACCGCTACGCAAGCTGCTTCTGAAACCACTGACACTACCCCGGTCGAATCTTTCCCGGGTAGTAGCAGTGCCCCAAGCTTCTCTCGCTCAGCCCCTTTCCCCGTTGTGGTCCCACTTGCTAGGGTCAGAAACTAGAGGCAAAGATGGCTACACATCTTCATCATATCCAGCCTTGGATGCAGAGGTCTATTGTTGAGAAAGAAGAGCGCTTGGAGCGGAAAATTGTCCAGCACACAGAGCAGAAGATCGCGAGGTTCATCAGCGCTTGGACGCTTTTTATTTGCGGGTGCTAGCCCGGCCAGCCCCTCAGGTGAACGCGTCGACCCTTCAGGCTGCGGTCTAGAGTCTTCAAGCGGACATTTATTTGATCCTAGAGGCTATGGTGCCTGAGTCTGAGGCCCCTTCTACAGAGTGTGCTGAGGACACAGTGATGGCGGTCTTATTTGCCACTTTTGAGATTCCACCACCTCCCCCTCGAGAGCATGCCAAGAGGAGTAAGGGTCGAGAGGAGGATGAGGATATAGCACCGAAGAAGCAGCGCCGTGAGATGGAGGCTGCGAGGAGAGCCTCGCTTACTGATGAGGAGGCGCGTCGGATCAGGTCTGTAGAGTCAACAGCTGGGGCATCTGGCTCCAGAGATGTGGCGATAGCGGGAGGCACTGCTGATAGTGTTGTTGCTGATAAGGACACTAGTGAGGGTGTCCAGACTACAGAGGTAGTGGGTTTCGGGGAACAAGACCCACCAGCTTGCTGATCCTCGGCGCTTTGCGCCCCAAGTTTGCCTCACCTACCACTCTCGTACTTCAATTTTTTTATGCATTGGGGAAAATTGCATGTCTTTTTGTGGGGGTGGGGTAAATGGAAAGTGAGTGCTAGGGTGAAGTCTGAGTAGCCCAATTCACTATCCTCTTTTGGGGTTTTCTTGCCTGTGTTCTATTGATCCAAGAGACTGATTATTTTTATTGTTGAACCGGCATGTCTTTATCTTGTGTACATAGTTTAACTCTGAAGCATGATGGCTAAAATGATATCCTTATGAAATGAAAATGACGCATGACTAGGCATAGCAATTGATAAATGTGTGGCTCTAAGCATGACATAGAGATACACCACTATATGAACCTAAGTCTAAAAGTTCGAACTAGGTGTTTGATAATCTGGTAGAGTAATGAGATGTCAAATGAGTGTGAGAAAGATTTGAATAGTCCACTATTTGTACTGAGATAGAACTTTCGTGGTTAGTCCTATTAAAAGTAAGCTGTAATAGACAATTAGGAAAGGATCATAGGCCCTTGTTCAATATAGCCCATTTTTAGCGCAAAAAAAACCAAATGAAATTTAATGCTTCTTTGATTCAAACAATTTGAGGTTACACTAGACCTTTCTTTTTCACCCCAACTGATCTTTTTGGGAATAATGTTTTGGCCCTGGTCTCTCCTTGGACATGTGCACCTCAGCTTATGCCAAAAACATAAGTTGAGGGTGGCTAATGCAGTAAACAACCTTTTCATGGCCCTGACCCAACTTTGGATATTGTGTACTTTGACTCATGGCAAAGCCATGAGTTGAGGGTGGCTATTATGAGGAATGCTCTGGAAAGTGGGGTTGAAAGAACAAAGAGAGAGAAAGAACAAAAGTAAAGTAACTCAAGAACCTGTTGAAAGAAAAATGAAAAAAAAAATTAAAAAAAATACGATAAATACAAGCAAGAAAAGAAGAGAGTCACTTACACAAATGAAGAAAGAGGGGAAAATAGCGAAGTGAAAGAATATGAGAAATTGGGCGAAATAAAATGATGAAAAGAGGTATGTTTAGCCGATATGTCAAGGATGGCAAAAAGTCACTAAAGTATACCTAAATATACCCTACCTTACCCTGAGCCTACGTTACAAGCTAAGAAAGTCCTATCGTGATCCCAAAAGTTGTATAGCAAACTTAAAGCAGTGAAAATAAGGGCAAGCTTATGGCAATATGTATGAATGATTTGTGAATTTTTTGTGAGAGTGAGTGTTGAAAAGTAATCCTTATACTTAAACTGAAATCATTGTGTGAAAAATGAGGATGTTGTTTTGAGTGAGGACACTAGTTTCAATACCGGAAATATTATCACCTCAGTGAGAAATTGAAGAAGATAGGTGTTAGTGCGTAGTGAGTCTGTGTCATGGTCTGATTCCACATAATTCAAGCCTAATAGTGATACCATGCATAAATATGATGAGACTAACCAGTATTGATGGCAAAATGATTGCGAAAGCTAAAACATGGATACTATTGTTCAAATATTTTTTAGTGATTCATAGTGCGTCGCTTGAGGACAAACAACGAATTTAAGTTTAGGGTGTTGATATATCGTGGTTTCACGGTATTTTTAATGCTTTTTCTTTAACTTTAGTGTGTGTCCAAAAGCCTTTCTGTATTGATTTTTATGTAAGTTTCCCTTTATTTGTAAGAAATCTGTCTAAAGATGAACGCGGAAGTTTTTGAGAAAGAAATGCAGAAAAGTTACCACATACGGAGCTTGTGACGGTCCGTCGTGCCTGTGACGGTCCGTAGGTGGCATCGTAGTGAATCTGCTGAAGGAAGATGGGGAAATCTGACAAAGTGTGGGGTTACAAAGTGCATGACGGACTGTCGTAGCCATGGCGGTCCGTCCTGCTGGTTCGTCGTGATGATCAGAGAAGTAGTCCCAGTACCCAAATACCAAGAGTTTAAGTGTTATAGAATGGAGACCCTCGACGGACCGTTGTGCCTGTGACGGTCCGTCATACCTGCCGTCGAGGGTAATGTAGAGAGCAGCAGAAGAATTTGAAAAGTATGGGACGACGGAGTCCATGACGGCCCGTCGTGACCACGACAACCCGTCACGAGGTCCGTCGACCCAGATGCATTTTGACAAATTTTCAGCAAATAGAGTCCTTCTTTTATTAGGTTTTTACTTTTTATAAATAGTTCGAAAAACCTCATTTTTGGGGTTAGAGTTTTTGTGGTTAGACACTTTTATGTTAGATTCTTTGTTAGTAGATTATTTTGAATATTAGACTTTGGATAGTTACACTTTTCTTCGGAGTTGATTGTTCCTGATTTTGTCGACTAATCAAGTAAATTTCTGGATTTTATTCTCTCATTGAAGTAAGTGCATGAATTCTTATATCATATATATGAATATGGTGATTATGACTATGGATAACTAAACTCCATAACTAGGGTTGTGGGAACCATGGGTGAATATTGAGGTAAAATCTAACTAAAATAACAATTCTAGAATAGTGTCTTGCATGTATTGATAATTCTTTAGCTTAGAAGTCTTTTTAACGGATGGCCAACGTTAGAAATCGCCTTAATGCTACTTGGTGGACCAAGGAGGTAGATAATAGGAAAAGAATTAGCAACATAGATTTAGTGTATACTATGTAATAGGCTAGTGTTAGACCCGCAAACTACTTGATCTAACTACGTGCAGACATTTCAAGGACTTGGGCATTCGTCTTGACATGGATGGGGGCAAAACAGTGCAACACAGGTTCAAGGTGCTTGGGTGTTGGCAAGGCAGCTTGAACATGCAAGGCTTACGTGCGGTCTAGAGTCATTGGCAAAGCAGCGTCTTGGCTTGACAAGGAGAAGCTGTAATGACTTGACAATAGCAAGAAAAAAGGCAGTTCACGTGAATTGCTAAAATAAAACTAAGTGTTGGAGGACAGCTAAAATATTCTAAGTGTTGGAAGCTGGCTAAAATATTCTAAGTGTTGGAATGTAGCCTGAAATATTCTAAGTGTTAGAATATTAGTATTTCGTTTGGATAAGAATGTAATTTGAATTAGATTCTATCTGTTAGAAATATAGATGTTGGAAACTTAGTTTGAATCCTGTGATGACAAGTGTCAGAGAGATGTCATTTGTAACTGCCGCATGTAACTGCCATGTGCAGAAATTTTATTAAGGGTGGAAATTCGTCTAAGGATGAGGGAGAGTGTATTCTGGCCTTAGACAAATTCGTGAAGCCTTTCTTTGTATTAATTATCAGATTAATAAAGGTTGGGATGAGTTCCTGTAAATGTTGTTTATTGTTTAACTTTGCTGATTAAAGTATTTCTATACTTAGTCAAATTTGTGGGTCTAAGATAGGCTGAGTGTTGCAGGCATTTGCAAGACTGCCTAGGGTGGTGTTCGGTAAAAATAAATCGACACTCTTGCAATTAGTATCAGATCAGGGTTGAACGATAGTGAAGAACGCAGAACTGTGGGAACTGGCACGAAAAATTGAAGCATTTGTTGGGTTTACAGATGATATTTTGGGAGACCCTACGTTTGTGCATTTGTTTACACAAGTCATAAATTTGAGACTTAACGCTGAGAATGTTTAGGGGGAGATTGGTGTATATCGGCAGAATGTTAATAATCATATCACTGAAATCTTGAAATTTCTTACCACAACTACGCAACAACTTGAAGGAATGCAGAAAGAAAATGAGAACCTTCGTGCAGAGCTCGTTGTATTGTGTTGGGCTGTGGCTACGTTGAATCATCTAAGGTTAATATTCCAGAACGTAAGGCCTTTAGTGGTGCAAGAAGTGTTAAAGAACTGGAAAACTTCATTTGGGACATGGAACAATATTTTACTGCTGCAAGGGTGCCTGACGCAGCTAAGTTAAACATTACCACAATGTACTTGACGGGTGATTCTAAACATTGGTGGAGAACTCGAAATGCAGATGATGTAAGTGCTGGTCGTCCTAGAATTGATACATGGGATCAGTTAATAAAATAAATGCGTGATCAATTTCTTGCTAGCAATGCATCTTGGCTTGCAAAGGATAATTTGAAAAGGCTAAGGCAGACGGGTCGGTGAGGGAATACATTAAGGAATTCACCTCTGTGATGTTAGACATTCAGAATATGTCTGATGAGGATAAATTACACAACTTCATTTCGGGTATGCAAGGCTGGGCTAAAAACAAACTTTGGAGGCAGAATGTTAATGATATGCCTGGCGCAATCGCTGCTGCAGATTCGTTGGTTGATTTCCGAACGACTCGTACTTTGATAGATGTTCCCTCCACTTCAAAAACTAAGAAAAAGAATGATAAGAAAGGGGAATGGAAAAAGGATAGTCGTAAGTATTGTACAAATGACAAAGGAAAGGCACAAATGAAGGATGGAAAAGACAAACCAAAGAACAAAGATGGTAATTCTAAGGACTGTTGGACTTGTGGCGGTCCTCATTTGGCCAAGTCTTGTCCGAACGAGGAAAAGGGAAATGCTTTGGTTGCTGGAAATATGTATCAAGGGGAGGAAGATGAGGAAATCGTGGCTGCAATGGCAAACCCATTGGGATTGTCCTTCAACCATATTACAGGGATTAATAATGTTGGAGAAACGTCTAGTACTTCAAATCCTCATGCTTCCCTAATTCATATACAAATGACAGTGAAAGAACAACGTGTGATGGCAATGGTTTATACAGGAGCCACTAATACGTTTGTAGATGTGAGAATTGCTACAAAATTGGGGCTGAAGTTGTCTAAAGGACCTTCCTACGTCAAAACAGTCAATGCTATGGCACAGGCCATTGTGAGCATGGCTTATGGTGTGTCTATGTCGACTGGAAGTTGGGTGGGAAAACATAATTTGATGGTGATGCCTCTTGGTTAATTTGAGACCATACTTGGGATTGATTTTCTAAGAAAATTCCAGTTTGTTCTGTTTCCTCATTTAGATGGAGTGATGGTCATGAATGGAAGCAATGCTGGATTTCTTAAAGGAGTTCATCCATTTGGGAACATTAATAAAGTTTCAAAAAAAAAAAAGGAATGTTCTTTTCTAATATGTCAATCGACAAAGGGCTAAAGAAACGTGATGACACTATACTTGCTGCCTTGGTTGAAGTGAAACCTGATGTTTAGATGGAAGTGCCTGATTGTGTTGCTGAATTGCTTAAAAGTATATTGATGTCATGCCGCCTGAATTACCAAAGAAATTACCACCAAGGAGGGATATTGATCATAGAATTGAGTTGCTGCCTGGTACGGTTGCTCCTGCACAGGCTCCTTATCGTATAGCTCCTAAGCAATTGGCTGAATTGCGCAAATAGTTGAACGAGTTATTGGATGCTGGATTGATTCAGCCATCTAAGGCTCCATATGGTGCCCGTGTTTTATTTCAAAAGAAACAGGATGGGACGACGCGAATGTGTGTAGACTACAGGGCTCTGAACAAGGCAACTGTAAAGAACAATTATCCAGTTCCATTGGTGCAAGATTTGATGGACAGGTTGAGTAAGGCATGCTGGTTCACAAAACTTGATCTCAGGGCTGGCTATTGGCAGGTTAGGATAGCAGAAGGTGATGAACCAAAAACAACATGTGTAACTAGATATGGTTCATATGTATTCCTTGTAATGCCATTTGGGCTGACTAATGCTCCGGCAACATTTTGCAACTTAATGAATAATGTACTGTTGGACTATCTTGATGACTTTGTTGTTGTCTACCTAGATGATATTGTCATTTATAGTCGAACATTGGAGGAACATGTTAATCACTTAAGTTTCGTTCTGTCTCAGTTGATAAAATACACACTTTATGTTAAGATGGAAAAGTGTGAGTTTGCTCAACAGGAGATAAAATTTTGGGGCATCTTGTTAGTAAAAAACCAAGTTCGAATGAATCCTAAGAAAGTGCAAGCCATTGTTTATTGGCAGGCACCTCGTCATGTGAAGGATTTGAGGTCGTTCCTTGGCTTGGATAAGTATTACAGAAAATTCATTGCTGGTTACTCAAAAAGGGCAGCGGCTTTGACAGACTTGTTGAAGAAAGATACGAAGTGGGTTTAGTCTGAACGATGTGATAAAGCATTTCAGAATTTAAGGAATGCTATTGCATCTGAATCAATACTCAAATTACCTTATTTTGAGTTACCATTTGAAGTGCACCCTGATGCGTATTACAAGGCAATTGGTGGCGTATTAGTGCAGGAAGTTCATCTAGTGGCCTTTGAAAGTAGGAAATTGAATGATGCTGAACAACGATACTCTACACATGAAAAAGAGATGGTTGCGGTTGTACAGTATTTGCAGGTTTGGAGAGTTTAACTCCTGGGTACTCGATTTGTAGTAAGTACTGATAATGTAGAAAATACATTTTTCAGGACACTTAAAAAGTAGAGTCATAAACAAGCACGATGGCAAGAATTCCTGGCAGAATATGATTAGATGTGGGAACATAAACAAGGAAAACACAACCAGGTATAGTTTCATGTGAGAACATAAACCAGGAAAACACAACCAGGTTGCTGATGCGCTGAGTAGAAAAGAAGTGTTTGTTGCAGTTTATTCAATTACAAAACTCGAAACTGATTTCTATGATAGAATCAGGTTGTGTGCTGCAAATGATTCATTATATGTTAAATGGATGGGTCAAGTGCAAGATGGCACAATGAGACGGTATTGGATCGAGGACGATCTGCTCTATTTTAAAGGGGGGAGAATCGTTGTACCAAATCAGGGTGGATTGCGCAAAAACATAATGAAAGAGGCGCATGATTCTTCTTGGGCTGGACATCCAGGTTTTGAAAGGATGTTAGCCTTACTGTCTTGTGTTTATTTTTGGCCAAAGATGGAAAACGATAGAGAGGCATACGTCAAGACTTATCATGTTTGTCAAGTTGACAAGACTTATCGTAAAAAGGAAAGAGGTTTGTTGCAACCTTTGCATGTTCCTGAAAGGCTGTGGCTATCAGTAAGCATGGATTTCATTTCTGGATTCCCTAAGGTTGACGGTAAAGCATCTATCATGGTGGTAGTTGACAGGTTTTCAAAATATTCTGATTTTGTTGCTGCACCTGAACTATGTTCATCTGAAGTTGCTGCTGATATGTTCTAAAAAGATGTGGTTAAGTATTTTGGTATTCCAGCTGACATCGTGAGTGATAAAGAACAAGGTTCACTGGTAGGTTTTGGACAGCTTTGTTCAATATGATGGGAACTGAGTCAAAATTTTCTACTGCAAATAATCCACAAACAAATGGACATACGGAAAGAATTAATCACTTGTTGGAGGAATATTTGAGGCACTATGTGACAACAAGTCAACGGAATTGGGTGACATTGTTAGACACTGCGCAGTTTTGCTATAATCTGCACAAGTCGTCTGCAATAGAGATGAGCCCTTTTGAAATCGTTTAAGGCAAAAAGCCTATGACGCCACTAGATGTTGCCACATCTAAAAATTAGGGAAAGTGTCTAGCAGCATACAGGGTTGCAAGGGAAAGACTTGAAATGTTAACTGAGGCACAAGATAGCTTGCGCAAGGCTCAGCAGCGCATGAAGAAGTATGCTGATCAACATCGTCGCTCAGTTGAGTTCAATGTGGGTGACAAGGTGTTACTGAAACTTACTCCACAAATATGGAAACAGATTTGTAAGTAAGAATAGACATCGGGGTTTGATTCCTAAGTATGATGGTCCATTACAAGTGGTGAAATGAGTGGCGAAGTTGCTTATAGTTTAAAGTTGCCAGAAAGGTTGAAAATTCATCCCACTTTCCATGTGAGTTTCTTGAAACCTTACTTTGCAGATGCAGATGATCCGGACAAAAATATGTCAAAGAGGGCTCCTCGATCAGTACCTACAGAGTATGATGCTGAAATTGAAAAGATCCTTGATCACCGGTTTTTGGGCACAAGTAAGAAGAATACTAAGACAGAATTCATGGTTCACTGGAAAGGCAAGAGTGCAGCTGATGTAGTTTGGGAGAAGGCGAAAGACTTATGGTAGTTTGATGCTCAAATTGAGGACTATGTTAAAACAGTCTCGATGAGGACATCGAGTTCAAGTGGTGCGGGTGCTCTGTTAGACCCGCAAACTACTTGATCTAACTACGTGCAGACATGTCAAGGACTTGGGCATTGGTCTTGACATGGATGGGGGCAAAACAATGCAATAAAGGTTCAATTGTGCTTGGGTGTTGGCAAGGCAGCTTGAACATGCAAGGCTTACGTGCGGGCTAGAGTCATTGGCAAGGCAGCGTGTTGGCTTGATAAGGCAAAGCTGTAATNTGCAACACAAGTTCAAGGTGCTTGGGTGTTGGCAAGGCAGCTTGAACATGCAAGGCTTACGTGCGGGATAAGGTCATTGGCAAGGTAGCGTGTTGGCTTGACAAGGCAAGGTTGTGAAGACTTGACAATGGCAAGAACAAAGGCAGTTCACCCGAATTGCTGAAATAAAATTAAGTGTTGGAGGACAGCTAAAATATTCTATGTGTTGGAAGCTGGCTGAAATAATCTAAGTGTTAGAATGTAGCCTGAAATATTCTAAGTGTTAGATNTTGACAATGGCAAGAACAAAGGCAGTTCACGTGAATTGCTGAAATAAAACTAAGTGTTGGAGGAGAGCTAAAATATTCTAAGTGTTGGAAGCTAGAAGAAATATTCTAAGTGTTGGAATGTACCCTGAAATATTCTAAGTATTAGAATACTAGTATTTCGTGTGGATAAGAATGTAATTTGAATTAGATTGTATCTGTTAGAAATATAGTTGTTGGAAACATAGTTTGACTCCTGTGATGACAAGTGTCAGACAGGTGTCATTTGTAACTGCCGCATGTAACTGCCATGTGCAAAAATTTTATTAAGGGTGGTAATTCGTCTAAGGCTGAGGGAGAGTGTTTTCTGGCCTTAGACAAATTCGTGAAGCCCTCCATTGTATTAATTATCAAAATAATAAAGGTTAGGATGAGTTCCTGTAAATGCTGTTTATTGTTTAACTTTGCTGATTAAAGTATTTCTATACATAGTCAAATTTGTGGGTGTAAGAAAGGCTGAGTGTTGCAGGCGTTTGCAAGACTGCCTAGGGTGGTGTTCGGTTAAAATAAATCGACCCTCTTTCAGCTAGAATTGATTGGTACGAGGTAATCACTTAGTCAAATATCGAATACAATTCTTAATATGAGGTAAAGGATAGGGTTAGTATAGAAACACACGTAGCCGAACCAAGGTGCGGAGTAAAATTTTCTAGATGTTGGACCAAGGATTTAGAAATACATAACTTATCTTTTTGCATGCAAGATACTAGAAAAGAATTGTTTAAGTTAGAATTATCAAATTAGGAATATGTGGGGAACACGTACAACCTAGTTACTTTTATTAATTCATTAAACTCCAACATTTAAATCTGTTAGTTTTCTACTTTAATTTAGCTAGTTATTTTCATTCATTTAGAAATAAAAACCCCCCATTTATTGTCTTTGTTTTCTAAGAAAATAAATTACTAAATAATAGTAATAATAGATTGAAGTTAAGTTTGAACTATTTTCCTCTTGGGAAGGATCCTAATCTCATTAGTTGGGTTCTTTACTTGATATGTCTGTTTTATATCTTATTTTGAGAAGTAATTTTGAGCGTTATCACTCATCCTGAATGAGACCGATATCAACTATCCCGGTAGGAGTACAGAGGACATCTCTGTGCCAAATGGGTATTCCTGCATCACTGCACAGCTGGTAGACCATACATGGAAACAAGTAAGTGGTAGAGTCCTTAAAAGCCCTCTCATGGATTACAAAGATCAGCAACCTGGTGAAATCAACCTCCAACCCGTCTACCAACGATGCTACCAATACCTCCCTATCACAAGTGAGAATATTATCTGTAGCCATAGGGGATAGGCGGTGACAGACTATTAGCAAGAAAAAATAGGCCACGAATGTGAGGGTGTTCTTCTTGATAAGTCCTCTGGTGTCGAAAACCCAATCTGCTCCCTCACCGTCAATAGAGAGCCGCTGTGCAATCCACCTCTTGGTGGACTATCTCAAATCTCTACTGAACTAAAAATGACCACCCTTCACCATGACCCACCGGTAGTCGAACACAGGGGTTAGGGGGACCCTCGCGACGTAATTGTCCCTACCATATAGGAAACGGCGAATGGAAGGAAAAAATATATCCACCCGGCAGCCTTGTACGTGGACATATGTGAGCGGTACCTGTTTAGAGGGGGTAGACTGTCTGTCCAAAGGACCTCGGAGAGCCACCACGTAAGAGGAGTAGAACTCTCGCACCATCTCCTCACTTTAAGGCCCCACACTCCTAGGCGTCCACTCAAGTCGGTGACTGTTAAACAAATCCTGTACCACAGGGACTATGTGGAGGCTCTCTGTAAAAACCCGTCGCTCAAATGTCACCAGTCGAGTTATCACCCCCTTGTCGTTCAAATCTTGGAATCCCTGTAAACCTGGTACTTACAATCTACGCACCACCAGTTAAGCTCATCAGCGACCGGTGCAGGTACCTCATGCTGGGATGCCAAAGCAGACCCGAACTCTAGGCCTCATCAGACGAGGCATGGTAGTCACACATATCCGGGAGAGGGGCTCCCTACGACCCAAAACTGGAGGCAGCGGTCTTATTCGACCGTATAGTGTGGGTCGACTCAAAACCGGAGGCCTCCTCGGAGCCAGATGCTCCCTAAGAACCCGAGGCAGACCCAAACAGTGTGATGGTCAATATGCGCTCCTCATTAGACTAGATGCAGTGACTACACCGGGCGCCACCTTCTTTGGCATGCCTCAAGTGACAATAGGAGGTGGTGTGAGGGTGTGGTTGCCTGGGGGCACGTATTCTGGATCCCTCTAATAATAAGACGAGCCAATGAGGCGCCGGGATGGTTCCACAGACATGGACTGTCCCCTGGAATAGACAAGATCCGATTTGGGGGATATTAGTACCTGAAAAGGGAGTTGTTAGTTTCATTGTAACCAACCTATACACACAGAAGAAGCGAAACAAAATCTGGAGGACATATGTTAGTGCATAATTGCAGTCTCAGAAGACAGGCACCATCGACAGCCCGTCGATGGTGTTTATTGATGGGTACTTAGATAATTTCATAAGTCATCTTTCCTCACAATGACCCGTTGATCAATCAACGGACCGTAGTCTACTTCCGTCGTTTGACACTTAGAATAATTTTAGAAAATCTGACAAAGCACAGTTTCAGACAAAAACGACGAACGTGCAGAACGGCCCATCGATCAATCAAAGAATCATAGTCCACTTCCATCGTTCAACAATTAGCAGTTTTCATGGAGAACCATCGGCGGACCCCATCGACGATCCGTCGATCAACCGACGGTCCGTACCTGGGGTCTCGTTCTGTTGGTCAGAGATAGGATTTGGGGCTTGGATTTTAACCCACAAATGAGCACTTTCAAGCACAAATTAGTACACCCAACATCCAATATGAAGCAAAATATTAATTTTTTATTCCTGGAGCTTCGATTTTTCCAATTTCAACAATGAATTCTAAGAGACTAACATGCCCTATGCTTGAAAAACAACAAAAAAAAAACATGCATAGTTAATTTAGACAAAGTTCACCCCCAACCCATTCAATTTCTATCATTCTAAGGGACATAGAACTCAATTTTAACAAGTTTTACATTCAATTATTTCCCTAAGTTAAGACCCACATAATAACTTTGAATCCAAAAGCAAATTGAAAAGAATTCATTGCGCAAGTGAAGATGAAATACATGTACGGTGTAGTGGAGTGAATTGAGTAGGTGATCTTTCAACAACCACCTACGAGCCCACCTTCAAACACCGACCGGAGAAGCAAATGAAAATGGAAGAGAACTGGGGGACCATGATTTTGGGGTTTATGAGAGTTAGGGAGAATTGGAAATATGATGGAAATTAGAGTGGGTGATTAGGGGAGTTTAATAGGGAGTTAAGGGAATGAGGGAGGGAACCGGTCGGAGGGAATTTGAAAAGGTGTGCGAGGGTAAATAAACCGTTATAATCTTATATAGCCGGTCGGGTCAGGTTGGGTCACTGGATTTTATAAACAGACGGTACCCTATCGACGGTCTGTAAGTGAATCGACTGTCCACCGGTTGTGCCCTAACTTAGACGAAAATTTAGAAATATGCCTCGGAACTACTAAAGCATCGATAGTCCGTCGATGTCACGATAGACCGTCGACTGATCCGTAGATATATGCTCCAGAAAAATTTCTGCTGAATTCTTGTGGTTTGGTGCCTGACATTTAGCACCTATTAAGCCATTCTTTTTGTGTTTTCTGGACACCTTTTAGACACGGACCCTAAACTACTCTCTATCCAACAGACTAAAAACTATAAAAGAAAATTACACATAACATTGCGTAAATCAAAACAAAACAAAATAATGCAACTATTCCTACAAAGAAAAGAAAAAACTATTGTTGGCTAGAGGATACACATTGTGTTGCCTCCCAAGAAGAGCTTCATTTAACGTTGGGGCACGATGCAAGACCCTTGATTACTAAAACTTCATCAAGGTAGTATGCCTCACCACTTCATGGGCACTCTCCGCATGCCCGAGGTAGACCTTGATTCTCTGCCCATTTACTGTGAACCTTGCACCCTCCTTGTTTTGAAACTCAACCACTCCATGTGGGAACACTTAAGTAATCAAGAATGGACCAGTCCATTTGGACTTGAGTTTTCCCGGGAACAAGCACAGCCTAGAGTTAAAAAGAAGTACTAAATCCACAACTACAAATTCGCGCTTCTCAATCTCTTAGTCATGGTACTTCTTCATCTTCTCTTTGTAGCGGGCTGAACTTTCATATGCTTTTAGACGAAACTCGTCAAGCTCATTCAACCCATTAAGTCTCTGCTCCACTGCTTCATTCCAATCCATCTTCAATTTATTCATTGCCACATGGCCTTGTACTCTAACTCAACCGGCAAGTGACAAGACTTTCCATATACAAGTTAGTATGGAGATATACATATGGGAGTCTTGTATTCTGTCCGGTAAGCCCAAAGAGCATAATCAAGCCTCCTAGACGTATCCATTCAACTAGCATTTACCTTTTTTTACAGGATATGATTTATTTCTTTGTTTGACACCTCAACATGCCCACTAATTTGCGGATAGTACTTAGTGGCTATATTATGGAGAACCCATATTTCTCCAACAAACCTTTGATTAACTTGTTGTAAAATTGGGATCCCCCATCGCTAATAATGTCCCTAGGTGTGCCAAATCTAGAGAAGATGTTTTTTTTCAAGAACGCGGTGACACCCTTCCCTTCATTGTAAGCAAGTGTTATGTTTTCCACCCATTTTGACACATAATCCACCTCCACAAGAATATTTTTCATCCCATGAGAACTCACAAACGGGCACATAAAATCAATGTCCCATACATCAAATAACTCTATCACTAGAATGGGATTTAAAGGGAGCTCTTTCCTTCTCGAAATACCTCCGTCTCTTTGGCACCTATCACATGCCTTGGTGAACTCATGATCATCTTGATGGATGGTTGGACAATAGTATCCACATTGCAAGATCTTATTGACAGTCCGAATACCACTATGATGCTCACCCACAAGTGAGGAATGACATGCCTTCAAACCACTCAACATCTCATGTTCAGGCACACAACGGAAAATAAGCCCATCAGCAAAACTCCAGTATATGTAAGGCTCATCCCAAATGAATATTTTCACATAATGCATGAACTTTTTCCTTTGATAGAAGGACAAGTCCGATGGGACTATATCACTGGCCAGATAATTCGCAAACTCAGTGAACCATGGAATCAAGTCTTGAGAGGCGGCCAATACATGATCATCAGGGAAGGTATCATTAATTTCAGCCTTTTAACTTAACTCTCGAACAACTTCATCCTCTAATTTGGAAAAGTGATCGGAAACTTGATTTTCGATCCCTTTTCTATCTTTCACCTCAAAATCAAACACTTGTAATAGTATAACACATCTAATCAACCATGGTTTCACATCTTTGTTATTCATCAAATATCTCAAAGAGGAATGGTCGGTATGCACTGACTCTCGTGCCTAGCAAATAGGAGCGAAATTTTTTTAAAGAAAATACCGCCACAAGGAGATCTTGTTTAGTCGCATCATAATTCTTTTATGATTCATTTAAGGCCTTACTAGCATAATAAATGAGGTGAAGGATTTTATCCCTTATTTGTCCAAAAACCACACCAAGAGCAACCCCGCTAGCATCACAAATCACCTCAAATTGCTTACTCTAATTCGGGGAAATTATTATATGCGCAGACACCAACTACGCCTTCAACTCTCTAAACGCCTTTAGACAGGATTCATCAAAATAAAATTTACATTCCTTCTCAAGTAACTTGCACAGAGGATATAAAATTTTAGAGAAATCCTTAATGATCTTCCGATAGAATCCATCATGCCTAATAAATATCACATACCTTTTTACAGATATGGGTGGAGGAAGTGTTTCTACATCCTCAAGTTTGGCTCGATCAACCTCTAACCCCTTTTCTGAGATGCGATGGCCCAATACAATACCCTCTTTCACCATAAATTGACATTTTTTCCAATTTAGCATAAGGTTTCAATCTTTACACCTTTTGATAATATCGGCCAAGTTACTCAAAAAATGTTAAAAAGAGTTCCCAACAACTGAATAATTATCCATAAGCACCTCAATAGTGTCCTCCACCATATCAGAGCATATCAACATCATACATCTCTGAAAAGGAGCAGGCGCATTACAAAATCCAAAAGGCGTCCTCTTGACTGCGAATACCCCATAAGGGCAAGTAAAGGTTGTTTTATTTTAATCCTCCGATGCAACAGAGATTTGATTATAACCCGAATAAACATCAAGAATACAATACCAACCTTCCCCTGCAAGCCTATCTAACATTTGATCCATGAAGGGCATAGAGAAACTCAGTCCATCCATTCAACTTCTGTTAGCCATACAAACTCTCCATTGGGCAAAGAACCCAACTAATAGGTTGAGGTCGATCCCACGAGGAAAATGGTTTAGACTTAATTTAATGTATGATTACCTCTAATTAGTAATGTCTCTTCCGAAAATAAATAATTAAAAGGCGGGACGTTTTTTTAATACAAAAAATGATGTAATGTTGTGAAATCTAATAAGTAGCAAGAGTAAATTGTTGATGTTTATCAATTTATGAGAGAAACTAGGGTGTGAGTGTTCCCCATAGGTTCGTAACGACATAACCCTAGCTTATAACAATCCTTTTCTAAGGTTTTGCATGCAAAGTAATAAGTTATGTATCTCAAAATATTTGATCCGGCATTTAGAAAATTTTACCTTGTACCTTGGTTTGGCTACGTGTGTTTAAATTACTAATCCTTACCTTTTACTTCATATTAAGCATCATATTTGATGTTTGACTTAGTTATCACCTTGCACTAACAAAAACTAGCCTATTAGATAGTATCCACTAAATATATGACGATAATTCTTTTCCTATTAACTATCCCCTTGGTCCGGCGAATAGAAATATGGCGAGTTCTAACGCGTGCACTCGTTAAAAAGACTTCCAGAAGAAAGCATTATCGATGCATGCAATAACCTAGTTGAGAATTGTTGATTAGCTAGGTTTATTTTGTTAATACCCCATTGTACCCACAACCCTAGTTGTGGATTTAATTACTCATGCTTAGAAGAGCATAATTCATATTTGTTGAATAATATATGATGAACTTACTTTGAAAAATTTGAAGAAAATCCATAAATTATACTTGAAAAAAAATCACTTGAGAATCGATTCTGGAAACTTGAATTAATTGCCCAAGTTCCAAAGTCAAATCTCCAAGAACAAAAGTATCAAAAATAATAAAATATCCAACAACTAAAATAAGGTTTTACTCCCTATTTATAAAAATATTGTCCTAAAATAAAAGGAAAGGAATTAAGGAAAGTTTGTGCAAAAAACCCGGATTCAATCGACGACCCCACTTACGGTCCGTCGATGAAACGACAGATCCTCGATTGCCGGTTTCGGTCCACACTTAGAATCTTTTTAAATCCTGCATGTTGCATCTTCTCTGAACCAATCGACGGACCAACAGCACGGTCCATCGTTGAACTTCCAGTCCGTCGATGTATATCGTCACTCCATCTTTGATTTTTCTTCAACACCGGTTATTGGGACATTCTTTGATCTCATCAACAATTTGCTAGAACGGTCCGTCGATCACTCAACGGACCATTGATCCTTTCCTAGCCCCACACTTAGTTAGAATTCCCCAAGTTGCTTAGATGCTTGAATCTCCAGTCGAGGATCACCACCAACGGTCCATCGATGGCTTCGTGGGTAACTTCTGTACTGATTACTCCATTTCCTTTTTTAACAACTTTCCTACAAAACACAGATAAAAATACACTAAAATTAATACAAGAAGGACCTAGACACACACTAAACATAAGGAAAAAGCATGGAAAATACCGTGAAACAACGTTACATCAGTTCTAAACCTAAAAATTGGCCATGAACCAACCGACGGAAGCCAAAGGACGACAAGTCGATTGACCAACGACCAATCAATTGGGTCTGTCGATGGTGGCATGTATCTGTTGCCTTGTGTCTATTTTATTAAAGGGGTGAATGGGAAATTTACCCCACGTCTTATCCTAACTCTAATTGAATTATTTACCTTTATTAGGGATTATATAAAGAATCAAACACGTGAACAACCCATTCCAAATCCCCTCTACACGAAATTAAATTTTCCCTCCAAAAATCTTCTCCCTAGAATCCTCCATTGTTGGTGAAGCTCAAGAACAGCTTGGAGCATGAATTCTTATCAGTTCTTCATCAAGTTTGAATGTTTTTCATGAGGATAAAGGTATGGTTATCCTTCATCTCTAGTTATCCTTCCATCTAGATAATTAATCTTAATGTTTTAAAAAATAAAATATGATCAAATGTCTTCTTCTTCAATCTAATCATGGGTTCTTTCTAAAACCATTTTAATGGTTAAATCATAATTAATTGATGTTAATGTTTTGGTTTTCACGTAGTTTTAGTCCAATTGCATGATGAACCCATGTTCCTTCCCTAAATCGATTTAGTTCTTGCATGGGCTTTATGATCTTGACTTATTATCGATTAAATTGTAATTCTATTACATTGAAGTGGTTATATCTACTGTTATTTACGTGAGTTAATATTGAATTGATCATGAAGAATCCATGTGTATCAAGTTGTGAAGGTAACATGCCTCGACTAGTTTACAATGTGATCATAGTAATGTGGGTCCTTAATGGTATAAAAGTGGATTTCAATCATGATAAGTTTGTTTTATCTACTGTTGTAGGTTGATATCATGTTTGAAATATGGATATGAATCTTGTATAATTGAAGTAAAGATGTCTTATATGAAGTGAACTAGGTTCATCTAGTCTATGGAATTGTAACTTGTTATCTTGATGTTAGGTTAGTTGTTAGATGAATTGATTATGGTTAATTGTCCTTAGCTACCGCCTATAATGTAATGTGAGTATAAAATATATGTAATGGATCCAATTCGGATCACTTCATGAAAATTTAAATAGGATTAACAAATGTAAACTTACCTTCCATGATTTCCTAATATAAAGCATACTTAAAATGAATTTGACATTATTGGCAAATTCTAGTAGTATCTCGTTTAGGCTATAATTTCTTTGGATACTGCTCTACATGTACATTATTAATGAACCTAGATTGATAAACAAGACTAGGGAAATTGATTGATGTTATATACTTATGTATTTTCTAGAACATTTGCACTTGTTGTATCATGACCTTGTAGTGACTTGTACATGATTTCTTTTATGATTGAAGTACATGTAGCTACTTCCCTATATATGAATTGTTGATAAACAAGGTGTATTGATCAATAATAATCAAAGGGTGAAAAATTTGTAAGAATACTTATCTCCTCTACTTTTTTATTGTGTAGTAGTTGATGAAGCCTTGTATGGCATTGTGTGGTATGGTCCAGTTATGGTTGCGGTGTTTACTTCAGTTTCATTATATATGTGTTTACCATGGCTTTAAAGACAAATTGATGAACATACGAATGTGCGCTTATCATGATACTATGTGAAGTTTATGCCTACTTTCCTATTCTAGTTCAGGTTTAGATTGTATGACTATTATATAAGCATATGTATACTTATGGTAGGGTAAAATGTACTTTCTGCCCATGAGGGGGTCTTATAATGCTATATGTGATGTAAAGTTGTGATAAGTACATAAACACTAAAGCTTACTATAAGAATGTAATCAGTCTTAAAAAAATTAGTCTTATGCTATGCTAACCATTATATGATGATATGTGATGTATCATTCACTAGAATGACTTGATAGATGTACTAGAATAGGCAAGAGTATGGGACTTTGACTATGTATTGCACATGTGCACCTCAATGGGATAGTTCCTAGGTTTGTTTTCTAAAGACATGCATAGGATTGTATGAACAAGTTATAAACATGACTTATATGCCACGATGTTAAGTATATGGTATGATAAAGTATGTATGTGTTTCGTGTTTTGGAGTGTTGATATGAAATGATTGCTCATATAGGTACACCTATAGACTTATGCATTGATATATTAACATGTGTAACATTACGTGACATTGAGAGGTGTTGACTTCCCTTGGAGGAAGATTCACCATTTCTCCCTTATAGAGTGTTGACTTACCTTAGAGGAATACTCACCTATAGACCCACATAAGGTGTTGACTTCCCTTTGAGGAAGATTCACCCATGTTTGAAAAAGAGAGGAGGCTCCAATTGCCCAATGGCATGCAGAGTTATTATACCTATCTCTTAGTTTCATAAACTACGCTTGCAACATAGGATCTAGAAAAGTGAATTCACTTAGGATGCTAGGATGTATGGTAATATTATACCTTGGCTAGGTGAGGAAACCTTCCATTTGTGTAAGGCTCTACAACACCAAATTCCATGTTTAGCACCCATGGTCTTAGTGTTGGTTAAGGCTATAGTTTCCCTAATGAAAAATGGACAATGGAAATAAATGACTAGGATCCTGACTAGGATGAATTAAGGGAGGTTACTTAGGATAGGTAGAAGTAATGAACCCATCTAGACATTGCACAAGTATCTCCTTATGAAGTCCTAGGAAGGTGACCTAATGTGTATGATTATGAGTATGTTTTTATGCATGGCATGGTAGTATTTAATGAAGTTGCCTTCACTTACTTGTGGATGTATGAATTGAATGTTACGGTTAGTAGTCTCATGAAGGGTTTACTAAGAATGTATAGGGTTATGGGGATTCATATGATTATTGTACTAGTAGACTAAGATTAAGGTCATGAACAAGGTCTAATAATGATATAACGTGAATATATGTGTTAATTGGTGTAGCTTACCGTAATGTCCTAAGGTTTTGACATAAATGTGTCTTTGATGTATTATGCTTATATAAGGATATGTGTTTGATTATTTAGGTTATGTGTAAGCTTTATTTGTGAACTTAATATGAAACATTGCACCAAGTATCACTAGAGGGTTACTTGGGAAGTTAATGAATAATAGGAAATAAAGATCATTGTAAAGGGAAAAAGAGCTCACTGTAATGTGAATAAAAAATGTCATAAATTCTATATGTGATCTTGAATAATGTTTGAAATTTGAACATGTATACATGAATTATGTGGATGACATAAATGCTATTATCTAAAGGTTTTACGAAGATTTACTCAACAATGTATGAAGTATGATTTCAAGAAAATGTCCCTTTTAAATGCATGTTTTTTGCATGGTATCCATACTTAGTGCATTCTTGTACTAATCCTATTCTTCTATACTTTTTACACAAAGTTTGGGCTATGGATGTTTAAAGGATGTCCTGAATGATAAAGAACTTGATAGATGATTCCCAAACTCAATGAAAGGAATCCTTAAGTTCAAATATCTCATACTTATGTCTTTACTGTAAAGTGTGTAAGGTTGTAGTAATGTTTATGTTCCTAATGTACTCTATGTTATGGAGTTTAAGATGGCAAAGAGACTTAAGGTGTAAATATGTATAATATTTTTAATATATGAAGTAAAGTTTCTAGCATATGATGTGCTATGAATGTTTTAAATTTTTCTCTAAATTAACTATGTCAATGCGATGAATGATAACTATTGTATTTTATAAGACCTCCGAGAGGTTAAGCATGCGATGTTACTTCTAGGGGTTGCTCCCCGGATGTGACATGCTCCTTTTTTTATTTTCGTTCGTAGTGATGAAATGAGTCGCTTTGTGACGGGGGTGTCGGATGATTTGTTAGAAAAGTATCATTGAGCTATGCTACATGACATCATGAACATTTCCGGTCTTATGGTGCATGCAAAACATGTGGATGAGGCAGGGTATAAGAGGAGGATTAGAAATGTTAAGAGGGAAAAATATGTTGATGGAGGTTCTTCAAAGAATAGGTTTCAGATACAAGACAAGCCTAGATTTAAGAGGCGAGTTTCTAATAAAGTTTCTTCAAAGTTCCCAAGGGTAGTGGTGATAGGGTGTCTAACCATAAGACTAGGAAGGGAAGGGATTCTAGTTCACCAAACAAGAATCTAACTTGTTTAAAGTGTTGCAAGAAGCACTATGGGAACGAATATTTGTTTTGGTTGTGGAAAAAGTGGGCACAAGGTTAGGGATATCACTAATGTGAGGGGTCCAGACAATAGTAGTGGTCAAGCTCAAGCAAGTGGTTCAAGTGAGGCAACAAAGAAGAACCGCTTCTATTCTCTTCGCTATAGGGGTGAGCAAGACACTTCTTTTGACCTGGTGACCGGTATGTTGAAAGTTTTCTCTTTTGATGTATATGTCTTACTCGATCCCGGATCTATTTTATCATTTTTAATCTTCTAGTAGCTAAAAAGTTTGACATTTTCATGATATTTTGCATGAACCTTTTCTAGTGTCAACTTCGGTTGTTGAGTTGGTTGTTGCAAAAAGGTTTTATAGAAATTATCTTATAATGTTTCCCAAGATAGTTTCTTATGTTGAACTAGTAGAACTTTACATGCTTCATTTTGACATCATTTTTGGTATGGATTGGTTGCATGCTTGCTTTGCCTCTGTTGATTGTAGAACGAGGGTGGTGAAGTTTAACTTTCCAAATGAACCCGTTTTTAAACTGGAAGGGGGGAAGTTCTATTCCTAGAGGTCCTATCATCTCCTGTTTGAAAGCATGCAAAATGATCTCTAAAGGTTTGCTATACAATTTTGTAACAATCAAAGGTTTAGACTCTAAAATTCCTCCCATTGAGACGGTCCCCGTAGTGAGTGAATATCCGGAGGTCTTTCCTAATGATGTTCCCGGTATTCCTCCCGAACTGGAAATTTATTTTTGTATTGACTCTCTACAGGATCCAAATCCCATTTAATTTCCTCCTTATCGGATTGCTCTTGCCGAATTTAAAGAGTTGAAGGATCAACTCAAAGATCTACCAGACAAAGGCTTCATTAGACCTAGTATTTCTCCATAGGGTGCTCCGGTTTTTTTTTTTAAGAAGAAGGATGGGTCCTTAAAAATGTGCATTGATTACCTCCAACTCAATGAAGTCACTATGAAGAACAAGTATCCTCTCCCTTGTATTGATGATTTGTTTGTTCAAATCCAAGGGGCAAGCTATTTTTCTAAGATTGACTTGATATCAGGGTATCACCAACTTTGGGTGAGAGGTGAGGATATACCAAAGACGACATTCCAAACTAGATTTGGTCACTATGAGTTCCTAGTAATGTGATTTGGTCTCACTAATACTGAAGTGACGTTTATAGACCTAATGAATAGGGTTTTTTGAAGTTACCTAGATTCATTTGTCATTATCTTCATTCATAACATCTTTTTATATTCGAATAATGAGGGTGATCACATTAACCATTGGAGAGTAGTGTTGTAAGTACTTAAATCACATCAATTGTTTGCCAGATATAGCAAATGTGAGTTTTGGATAAGGTCAGTGACATTTATTGGTCATATCATCTCTATTGAGGGAGTTGAGGTTGATCCAACAAAAACATAGTCAGTGAAAAATTTGCCTAGACCCTTTACTCCAACCAACATTAGGAGTTTCTTTGATTTATCGAGTTATTATTGGAGGTTTGTGGATGGTGTTACGTCCATTGCATCTCCCTTGACTACTTTGACCCAAAAGTGTAAGAAATTTGAGTGGTCGAAAGCATGTGAGAGAAGCTTCCAAATGATGAAGGATAGACTTACTTCCACTCCACTATTGACCTTATCGGAGGGTACAAATGGCTTGGTTTTGTATACTGATGCATCCCGAGTGGGTTTTTGGTGTGTGCTTATGCAACATGAGAAGGTAATATAACCTATGCTTCTAGGCAACTTAAGGTGCATGAGAGATACTATCCCACCCATGATCTTTAATTAGCTTCCATGGTATTTTCCATGAAAATGTGGAGGCATGACGTGTATGATGTCCATGTTGATGTTTATACCAACCATAGGAGTCTCGAATATACGTTTACCCAAAACCAGTTGAATCTTTGACAAAGAAGTTGGTTAGAATTGTTGAAAGATTACGACATCAGTGTTCTCTATCACCCTGGCAAGGCCAATGTGGTTGGTGATGCTTTAAGTTGTATTAATATGGGTAGTGTGTCTCACATATATTAAACAAAGAAAGACAAAGTGAAACATGTTCATAGTTTGGCTAGATCGGGTGTGAGGTTGGAAGATTCTCCGAATGGTGGGCTGTTGTTCAATCATAACTCCCAGTCATCCTTGGTGGTTGAGTTAATGTCTAAACAACACCTTGATAAACCATTGATGAAATTTAAGTAATTGGTTCTTGGTAAGCATAATGAGTCATTCTCTTTATGGGAGATGGTGTTTGAGGTACCAAGGAAGATTGTGTGTTTCCAATGTACATTGCTTGAGGTACCGGATCCTTGAAGAAGCCCACAGTTCCCGGTACTCTATTTATTTGGGTTTGATAAAAATGTACCATGACCTTAGAGAAATATTTTGGTGGGTAGGTTTCAAAAAGTACGTAGCGGAGTTTTTTTGTAAGTGTCAAAATTGCAAACAAATGAAAGTCGAACATCAAAAGTCCGGTGGATTACTACATAAAATCCAAGTTCCTATTGGAAGTGGGAACAAATCAATATGGATTTTGTAGTAGCTTTACCTGGGTCTCAAAGTCAACATTACACTATATGGGTGGTTGTGCCTAGGTTGACCAAGTCTACTCATTTTATTCCCGTGAAGTCTATTTATTCTGCGGAAGATTATGCTACGATCTTCATAGATGAGATTGTGTGCCGCCATGGTATTCCATTATCCATCATATAGGATCGGGGTGCACAATTCACATCTAGGTATTGGAGATCATTCCAAGAAGTTTTTGGTACTAAGGTGATGTTAAGTACCGTTTTTCATCCCCAAATGGATGGTCAAGCGGAGCGTACTATTCAAACTATTGAGCATATTTTTAGGGCTTATATCATTGATTTCAAGGGAAAATAGGATAAGCATTTTCCTTTGTGGAGTTTGCGTATAATAACAATTTTCATTTATCCATCTCCATTGCTCCATATGAAGCCTTGTATGGTAGGAGGTGTAGGTGTCCTATTTGATTGTTTGAAGTTGGTAAGCATTCTCTTCTTGGTACCGATTTGATTTATAAGACTTTGGAAAAAGTTCATATCATTAGGAAATTGTTTCAAACGACCTATAGTTGGCAAAAGTTTTATGCCGATCATAGGAGAATGGATTTGGAGTTTGAAGAAGGTGATAAAGTCTATTTGAAAATTTTGACAAAGAAAGGGGTCCTTAGATTTGGCAAGAAAGGAAAATTGAGTCCTCATTATGTGGGTCCCTATGAAATCTGGCAAAGGGTTGGTAAGGTCGCCTATGAATTATGTGAATTGACTTCAGTTCATCTGATTTTCCATGTTTCCATGTTTAAAAAGTGTATTGGTGATCCTGAGTCTATTCTTCCTATTGAGGGTCTTAGTGTGAAGGATAATCTCTTTTATGATGAAGTTCCATTTCAAACTCTTGATATGCAAGTAAAGGAGCTAAGAAATAAATAGGTGACTTTCGTAAAGGTGTTATGAAGGAATCACCAAGTTGAGGGTTCAACATAGGAGGGCGACGACGACATGAAGTCCCGTTACCCTAATATATTTGATAACTAAGTTAAGTTGTTCTTACTAATAATCAAAATAACGACAAAAATTGAAGTTTCTTCAATTTATACAAAAGTTTTGCAAAAGGTGCATTCTTGATGTCTTTATAGTGAATTATAGTGAAATATTGTGCATTTATACTTGAAATTGAAATTTTGCTTGTTATGGGTCACATTGTGCATTTTGATATAGTGAATCTTTATGAAATGATATGTAGCATGTTCTTAAGTTGAAATTTGACATAATTGACCCATAAATGTTAAGTTTAGTTCTTGTCGTTGTGAGAAGGGTATTCTTCATAATGTAATGTTTAGCCTTATGTGTGGTAGTTGATTATTAGAATTGCCTTGTGTCATTGATATAGTTGATGTTGTTATGTATTGTTGTTTGTTGGGCTACTAGTCTTGATTATATTCCTTCCTTCGAAAGATTTTTGTTTCATTCGGGGACAAATGTTCCTAAGGATGGATAATATAAAACTTCGAAAGTCCAAGTCGTGTTCTAGAGCTAACATAGGTTTCATAAGGTTTTTACAATGTTTTGAGGTCCATTGTAATTAATCTAAGTCATCTAGGGAGTCTAGAAACCAAAATATTCAAGAACGTCCATGACATCCGTAAAGTAGTTCAATGAGGCACTAGCGTGCCTTAGCATATTTGACTAGTTTTTAGAATTCGAAAAATGAAGAAAATTGGTAGAAGGGTGTCGAACATGTGTTTAAGTTGATTCATTGTAGAAACATTCAAATACGACTCTCCAAGAACCAACCAAGGTCCCTTCAGGAGGACCCTTGCGTTTGGAGTCAAACACTGCCTGGGCAGTGTACACCAAAAAAGGCAGTCGACGAGGCGTGTGTGGATCGACGGAGCGTCGATGCCATTCATCGACAATAATTTATACAATTCATTTAAGGGGATATTATGCATACTTTGTGAACTGATTGATGGATGAGGAGCACGAAAGGGGAGTTGGTCCGTCGATTGAGACACAAGACATCGACGGGGTCTCACGGGTGAGTAACCTGTTTTTGATGCACATTTTCACTAAGTCTTAAACAGATAATTAAAGGGTTTGGTTGTTATTTAGGGATTAATGGAAGTCTAACTAACTTAATTAACCCCCCATATAAAGACCCCAACCCTATTAGACTAATTTCAATTCTCAAAACAAAACTCTCTTCCTTCTCTCTTCTTTCGCTCTCTATTGGAAGAAACCATTGAAGACAAAGCTAGGAGAGGGTTTTTTGTGGGATGTAAAGAGATGATTTCACCATCTATTCTTCATGAAACATTATGGTATGTGATCTAATTCAACTTTCAGAGCACTTTCCTCAAAGAGTTTCTTTAAAGTATTTTCAAAAGTTGAATTATCAAGTGGGTCTTTCTCAATCTCAAAATTGATGGTATTAATTGAGTTGTTTATGATTTATTTTTGATAATACAAAAATATTAACATGTATTCTAACTTAATTATGATATATATTAATGGTTCGGTCTAGTTTGTAGAAGATCACCCTTAACCGTAGGTTATGATCTTGATATGAATGAGGTGGTATTGGATCAATTGACTTGGTTATTAATTGAATTAATACTAGAGGATGTTGTTATACTAATAATGAACCAATTAAGGTTATTTTTAGTGTTCCATGCTAGTCCGCTAGAGGATTATTGAGGTTATAATGTATGTTGTGAATTAACCTAAGTATCTTGTCTTAAGCTATGATCTAATATTGAATTGTGATGTGATGATTTTTCTAGCCTTATGATAATGTTGGTTATTTAATTTTGATGATGTAAACCCAAATTTGGTAGAATTACGTGTTTATGGTAAGACCTTGATGATGAACTATGAAGGAGACTTGGTAAGTCTTATAATCCTTGCCCTTTACTTCAATAGTGGTTAATTGTGATAAAGTCATGATGTTTTGGCTTAAGATGTAAATTTAACAAGGAGGGTGCATGATTTAGCAATGTGCCTTATCATGATGTGAAGATGCTAACGTGCTAACCTCACATATATGAATTGTAATGAAAGGGTTTATACTCATGAAATTACTAATTATCTACAATGATGATGAATATATAAGGGGTAGACCCTATAACATAAACTAACCTTTAATTGATAATAAATGCTTAAAGACATTTCAAAAAGGATCATAATGAGGGTCCAAATTATATCTCCTAGTTCTTGAACTATGATTCCCCCATAGAAATACTAGCTAATGGATTCACGTAGTGTCTAGGTTCATGTTTTGTTATTACCTTGGCAAGTACTCCATCTTTCTTCGGTGTAATGTTCCATGACACTTGATTCTACATTAGCTCATGTGGTCTATTTCTGTTAGTGCAAGATGTTCCAAAAAGGTAAAATGAACTAACAGAATGAACTCTAACTACGATAACCTAAGGGGTCTAGGTTAATCTAGGTAGAGGTATGGGACTCTACCAAAGCATTGCACTAATTAGCCTTGAGGGGAGTCTTAGTTGGATGTTCTTATGTATGATTATGCCTATGATGATATATGATATATATATAATGAACTTGCACATTGTAAATAATATATGATGATTAGTTTCACTTATGTATTTGAGGTTGTTTATATGCTTAAAGTAAGATGATATGTACTCTTAAATGATATGTTATTAGAAGTAGGATGTTGTTCATGATTCTTGTTGGGTTACATGATTGAGTAAGGTTATGGGGCTTTTCTTGGTCATTGCACTTTCTGACTTCATAGGGGTTCATCGGTAATTGTGTTGCATTGGTTATGTTGAAAGGAACTCATATACATGCTTGTTGTTAGTATGACTTGATGATGGAGTTACTTGAATATGTATTCTATTACATGATATGAATGAATGAATTGAATAAACTTAATGTTGTTTTTCTTGTGATGTACATGCCTATTTCTATATAAACATATATTATTGGTTGGTATGGTCTTGTTTAATGTGCATAAAGGTTTTAAATTAGAAGTGCATATTATATGGAAATATCCCACTTTCTTAGCATGCTTTCATATATGTGGGCATATGGTATCATACTTAGTACAAGTGATGTACTAACCCATTCGTTCCTTTTCCCCAACAATTTAGGTTCCGGTTGTTGAAGGGCTTTTGGAGACGACATTGAAGAAGACTTTAATATCTTGATCATACAAGTAGGGTATGTCCTAAACTTACTAGGGTGATGCCACTTTCTAGCTTATAGAGTTGTTTTTAGTTAAAGACTTCTGTGAATCTTTCTTTCCAATTAGTATGAAACATTGTATAGCCCATGTGAGGCGTTCTTACTTTGATGTATGGATTATGGCCAAGATCTTACACTCTTATTAGATGGTTAAAAGAAACGACGACTTTATGACTATTATGACTATGTTATCTTTTATATAGTTATGTACAATAAAATTAGAAGACTAAGTTATCTTCCTATACATAAGGTTTATGTATACTCGATATATATATATATGTATGTATGTATATATATA
>NC_028644.1:27427702-27537280 GCF_001406875.1 Solanum pennellii
TATATATATATATATATATATATATATATACACACACACACACACATGTATATATGTGTTTGTAAACCTCCAAGTAGAATTAATGAATAGTTTTAAATTTTTTGTGTTTTTTTGACATATGAATGTAATGATGTAAGCTAAGAGACTGTCCTAGTCCTCCAAGAGGACGACGGTGCCGGTTATGTCTACGGGGTAAGCCCGGATGTGACATTCAGACCTCTCTCACAAGAGAGCTAAAAACACATAGATGAGATTGTCCTTGCCACAACAACCCCATAAAATTCACCCACAACTATTAAAATAAATCACATTTAAACTACAAATAAACTATCAGCAAGCAAGACCAGCAACTAATATAATCCATATTCACAAAATTACACCCCAACAATTGAGGTTATATCTAGACATGTACAACAGATAGAAATTTATACCAAAATGAGCTTTCATTCAAATGGATATGAGTATTTAAGTCTTTTAACATGCCAATAGTGAATAGTCCAAGAGACTCAAGTTTAAATCCTCGGAGATAAAACCCTTATAATCTTCAAGGTCTTCTAAAACCCTCTCCAAGTTGAGAGCTCAATAACAGAAGCTTAAAATGATAAAACTCTATAAAATTCAATGAATTCTATTCTATTCAATAAAATTTGTTATTAAGCTAAAAAAACTCAACAAGTATTTAACCGTGGATCAGTTGGCGCAATTAGTTTGAATCACTGATAAAATTGATGATTCGCCCTTTAGTAATTCATCGTCATCTTTTACTTAGTTCCATAATCTTCATGTTTTGGACCATTGGGCCATACAGTATTGCTTCACATAACTCCTCGATGAGGTTCCAACTAATCCTTTTTACTGCCTATTTGATGCTTTCCTTCAGGCATTAACACACTCGAATAAAACGCGATCTTTAGACCAATTGGTGTTTCCCCAAGTGGACTTGGTGATCCTCAAACCTTCATTTCTTCGTTCTTTTCATCCTTATTTCTCCTTTTTGCCAAGTAGTATGCATGTTTTTCCTCAAACTCAATGTACTTGAAACTCGAGGTAATTCATCATTAATTAATAAAATAAGTATTTAAGGACACTATTTCTCTCAAAGTATAAACTTAAAAAGTCCAATCTATGCACTCATCTGTATTGTTACATCCCTAGACCACACCCTAGAAGGTATCGCATTCTTGGAGAGCAAGCAGCATACTTGACTTCTCGGAGGTCTTGTACAAAACCTTTCGTATTGTTCATTGCATATAATCAAATGAAAAGTAGTGAGGAATTCGAACTTTTCATACACATTCTATAAGTCATTAAAAACACTTTCATATAAAACTCGTAGGAAATACTAAATATCATTTAATAAAATCATAGACACAAGAATACTTTGGGACAGGGCCCATGAACAATAGAAATATAGAAATACTTAGTCTATTACAATACTTCAATAACAGAAATAAAGGACATCTACGCCCTCGAGTCAAATGATAACATACTTCAACATCACTTTAATGATGCTACGTTCCAAGTCTTGCTTCCCAAAAGCACCTTCACCTACGAATCACTATAGAAATAGATAAAACTATGGAATTAGTAGAATCACATGTACTAAGTATGACATAATGCATAAAAATCACGAAAACGGACATTTATTTTAAATATGAAATATGCATATTTTTTCATTGAAATATCATAATATAATAATAACAATAACATTTAACACCTTTGAAACACATAAGAAGCCACTTAATTAATTTAGAACATATTTTTAGAAATAATATAGTGATACCACGTAACTTTACAGTGAATCAATTCACTATTACAGTGATGATTATAGTGAAGTTCAATTCTTCTTAGACACCTTCTAGCATGAAATCCTCTCACAAAAAGCTATCCTAAGAGTCACTTAAGTAAGACAAAGAGAGACCACCCATACAAACTCTCTAGGAACACCTAAATGATCCTTAAGACCACCTATAATGAGATATACACACTTACAAAACACCAACCACATCAACATGAGATTTCTCCTACAAAGGTGATTCTAACTCCCACTTGAGTGAGTTGTGAAGGGACCACCCATAAATCCCTTACACACACACTTAAGACATCCTATAGACTACCTAGGATAGAATCCTTATCACTTAGTACAATAACATATAGATAATATGACATTCTACTTCCAAAGTTTATCAAAAGACTTACTTAAGTAAATCAAGAAGCTAACGTCCATGATTGACCTCATCAAGATTACCTAGATAATCCTTAAGACTACCTAAGGCTTAGATCATGTCTACATAATAATCCAAATTCCCTAACTAGAGTCATTCTTAAGACTTATCTAGGTAAGATACGAAGTGACCATTCCTTTGCCCCTTCACACCTTAACTATACAACCCTTAACTACACTAGATAAGTAATTATTCATTCAACATATTTTCTTAACTTATGTCATAACATTTGTTAGTTAATTTAAGACTCATTAATCACATAAATACATTCATGTAGTGGTCCTGGACAAGACCTAGACACTCTAAGTAACACCTTCAAAGCCTATTGTGCAATGTCAAGATAGCGTCCCATACCACCACCTAAACTTCAAAGAAATTCTCTAATGCTAGAAAGTATACCATTGTTTTATATGAGTTTTCGGAAAAATAATATCTTCTAAGTTTCTGAAAAGTCTTTGACATTTTAGAGTAGCCACTTAATTTTTAAAGAAAAAATCAAGAAAAACTATTCTTTCAATTTGACTAAAACAGAAAATCACTTTGAAACATTTTTTAAAGGGTTCGGGGATTCTTACTAACGTCTTAGGCAGGTTTGAAAGAACCTAAGATGTCTGCTTACTTGCGGTTATCCAATAACTAAAATATTTGGCTAACAATCGTTTAACTTAATTTGAATTGAAAGTTTACTTAGAACATGCCAAGAGTTATATTCAATACTAACTTATCATCTTAAGTGAGTTATTTTAATTTGCAAAATTATCCATCCTTTTAGGATTCATTTGAAATTAATTTTAAGATGATAAAACATTTACGACGTTTACGGAGATTTGGATTCTTTAAATTTAAAACTAACGACAAAACAAGTAAATAAATAAGCAAAAATAAGGGAGAGAGAGAGAGAGTTGGGTCCAAATCCGGGTTATCTGCCGTCTGGACCGGTATTTTGACCCATTTTGTTTTTGTTTTTTGACCCATTTGTTTTGGGTCTTTGGACCACTTCACGTGTACATGTGATAAATTCTAAGGATACAATAAATAAAATAATTATATGGGCTTAAGCCCAAACGACAACATAATAACAGACATAAAATAAATTTTGGATCTTAAAGACCCAATTTCTTCAACTATTCAATTGACTCCATATTCTCCTATTTTGGTGACCTGCTCGTCGATTTTACAAATTTATCCTTTGAAATGCCTAATCAGCCGACTCTATAAGATTAATTTTTGTGTTTCATGGCCCCTTTGAGAATGCGAAGAGAGAGTCCACTAGGACTTGGGCAGATTTTACATTAAACAAAACATGAAATACAGTTAACATATATGACTCAATTAATATGGAACAAAAGAAAATATACGAATTGTGTAAGGGGAGAGTCATGCAACGTTTATATAAGCATAAGGTCCAAAACTTGCAAATAATGAAACAAAAATGCTGAAAATTAAACATGCACATCATGCAGTGACCTTAAAACGAATACGGACATATGATCAGACAACAACATTCCACGAGAAACTTAGAAAGAAAACTAATTTGGCTAAAATGCGCATTCATCAAGATCCGGTAAAAAAACTAATATTGAGACTCCAATAGAGTAACTAAATTAAATGACTTAAAAAATACAAAAGCTGCCAGCAAGCTTCCTTGATGAGAAAATATAATAACAGAGTCATACTTCATTTGGATTTCCGAACAATACGAGGATAACTATAATTTTCAACATATATTTAGAGTTAGATAAGATAAAATAATGACACAAAAAAAATAATCATAAAAATAAAGAAACCAAACAAGGCAAAGATAAAGAAGATACGCCATGAAACTCCTACCTAGTACTGTCAATGATAGGCTTTTTCGACTAACACTTAAGCAAGATTCGGACATGTAGTTGGATAAAGAAAAGCGAGGCTAGGCAATAACATACTATACTTTCGAAAGCTTAGAGGAGACGCCGAAATAAAGGGAGATCAAGCGGGGGCCCATTAACATATTTGAAAGTGTTAAAGATTCTCAAAGGTATGCAATAAACCTAAACAAGCCATTACACTTCTCCGAGTTTAGTAAAAGAGACTTGAAACCTCTAACTAATAATCTACCAGCACAAAGGGATAGACATAAATGAATAAGTAAATAAAATACAACACCCTTTCGTATTAAGGAACATCCAATTTAGCACTACAACCTAAATGAAACCTTTATATAAAAAAAACAGAACAACCAAACAAGAATATAATCCTTTAGTAGAAAAAGAATAGAAAAAAAAATGAAACCTTCAGAGATAGATAAGAGCAAATCCATATAATCTTAAAACACACATAAGAACAGCGAGTTACCCATCTAAAAACATTAAACTCAACGAATGGACAATATCATGGCACTCACAGATTCTTATCCACGCTTTCAACGAGCAAACAACAAGCAAAATTTCAACTCGGCTAAATGCGTACAACCATTAGACCTGGTGGATCTAAGGTTAATAGCCAAGAAAAACAAGGGATGAAAGTTGTGTTACCTTGTTATAAGATGCGAATGAGGACGAAAATGAGAAAAAATAAGCGAGCTTCCATTGCCGAGGTGGGATTCGGATGAACTTTAAGAGAGCAAGAGACGACCGAAGAAACGTGAAACTGGAATCCTAACGAGAGAGCTTCTCTTTCAAAGCCTATTTTGAGCTATTCTTCTGTGAAAAAGATAAACTCAATATCCCTCTTTCCTAAGACCTTTTACAATCCATGTTTCTTCAACTTCTGTCTAATGTTTTTTTTTCTGTTTGTTCAAACAAAAATTCTCTCTATTCTCTGCCGAAAACAGGAACAAAAAGAAAAACCTCAAATCTTACAAAAAACAAACAGAACTAATGAAGAAGAGGGTTATTTACAGAGGGGAAAGTTCGGGTTTCCAATCAAGGGAAGGCGGGAGAATTTCTAGAGAAGTTTGGGGCAAAAGTGGACCCTCCCTTCAATTCCCAAAATTTGAATTCGTATCCAAGGAAAAGGATATAGATGAATTTTCACGACATTCGTCCATATCCTTAAAAATCCTGATGAATAAGTAGGCTGGACGGCTCGAATTAAACTCATCGTCCTTATGCTTGACGTTGTGCCCATCTACGCAAGCCAAGGACGATGGACGCAGCTGCTCTGACATACTGTACGATGAAAAGGGACGTCCATGGAAGAAGACAAAAGATCATCCTTTCCCACTTGGAGCATCGTTCACACGTGGAGGGAGGAGGACGAGCGTAGAGGCCCCCCATGTGCCACTCACGCGTCGCTGATGTTGATGCTGGAACGGTCGAGGTTGGGAATCGAACGTTGTTTCTGAGTCTTCTTTTTTTCTTAATGGGGAAAGGGATGGGTCGGGTTGTTAAGGGAATTGGTCTGAGAGATGATGCAAAAAATTGGAATGGGCTATAGGGTGGGTAAACTGAAATCATAAAAATGGGTTGAGATTACTGATTTAGTAAAAGGGGAAAGGGTTTGGGCCTCATCTTTTGAATGGATTTTCTACATGGGTTGGAGAAAAAGCCCGTCCTTTAGCCTTTTGATAGGTTGGGATGGTGGCCAAAGGAATTACAATCATAGCAAAATTGAACTATTGGGTGAAATTGGCTAAAATGTAATAAAGACAAATTAATATAAATTAATTAAGAAGCTTCTTAATCTTAATGAAATAAAATAATCGACGTAGTCATAGTAAATTATTATATCCTAAACTATTTAGTAAAATATTTAAAACAACTAAATCTTTTTGAGAGGATTTTTGGAATGTCTACAAAATATGTCAATTATGTATGTAATTAAATAAGTCATATATCACTAAAATACTAAAAGCGCCAAAACATAGTAGTATAATTAGTAAACTTTATATTCTTCTTAAAATTTTATAAAACTAATTATTTTGGCTTGTTTGAAATTGAAGAAACTCGAAAATTAATTATTATCGGGAGGGTCAAAATTGGATGTACACAACTGTCCCTCATTTCACTTGGATTGATGCAAAAAATTCGAGGAAAATTAAATTGACCAATCCAGTTTTGACCAACCAGAAATTCATCTTTCAGAAAAAATTTGGTACGAACTTTTGCAATTATGATCGAGGCCTGAAAATGGATTTCCTACATATCTTAGGTTATATGAGAATTCAGGCCACTTGTAGTTCAATATGCTTGATTTAACGCACGATTTTAAAAGAATTTGTAAGCCATTTCGATACCGAATTATGAATCGACCAAAATGCTCGTGGGTAGGATTTAAGAGCGAATATTGGAATACTACCGAGTTTCAACGTTGAGCTCTCCTACATATCCTTAAACCATGGAATCAGTCTGCTTGTAGTTTGACTCGATCGGTGTAAAAGGTACTCTATTACGCTAGATAATCTTTGGCTATGGACGAGTGACAAAGTAAATCTTGTATGAAAAATAGGCTTGTAACCTCTTTATTATGAATGTGGCGCGCTTCACACCCATAATTAAGAACTTACACGAACATAATTTCCAAACCTCTTGGTGCATTGTCACTAAGATTGAAACTTGCTTCTGGCAAACACAAAAATTTCCGGATGCGAAACTGAAAACTAGAAAAGCCAAAGAAAAACCCACAAAACTTCTTATAGGGGTGTGGTTTGATTGTGGTAAAAGTTGCTCCTCTTCTCGCGTCCTAAGAGTTTTACAATCCTCTTTGGACTATGTACCAGTTCGTTGCTAAGAAAAAGTTCCACGTTGTGCTACATCCTTTTTTATGTTGTCCGCACATGTGGTTTTATTTTTGGAGAATTTATTCTTTCGGATGCTCCTGACAAAGGCTGAGATAAAATTCATTATCATAAAAATGCAACTCAAATGGGAGATAGTATCTTTTACCGCGTTGACACTTAGTTTCTCTCCTTCCCATTTGGCGTCAACTCGATCGGTTTGACGTAAAACAAATAAAGCTTATGTTGTTTGCAATATAATCTTCAATATACTCTTCATTTGATGTGAACATAAATGAAAGTTGATGCAGTGCTGATATTTCTCTTGATGTCGTCTTCGATGATTCTCTTAGCATACGATCTTGCCAAATAAAAAATTCATTTGATGCCGATGGATAAATACTTCTCTTGAGATGCACAATTTCCTTTTCTGGCAGTGCATGATTTTTGCGGGGAATGAATATCATCCCGCGATGTATAATTTTCTGCTAGGCATGAATGTCTTCTCGCGATGCATAATTTCTGCGAGACGTGAATATCTTCTCGCACTGCATAACTTTCTGCGAGGCATGAATATTTTCTCATGATGCACAATTTAACTCGAAATGCATGACTACTAACTTGTGATGCATGGTCTTCCACGATGCATGAATATTGACTCACGATGCATGATCTTCTTCAATGCATGAATATTGACTCGTGATGCATTATCTTCCACGATGCATGAATATTGACTTGCGATGCAAAAAAAATTTTTGGGCATGAATATCATCTCGTGATTCATAAATTTATGCAAGGCATGAATATCTTCTCGCAATGCGTAACTTTTTGCGAGGCATGAATATCTTCTCCTGATGTGTAACCTTTTGCGAGGCATGAATATCTTTTTACGATGCGTGTCTTTTTGCGAGGAATGAATATTTTCTCTGTGCATGAATATTGAATTGCAATGCATGATCTTCAACGATGTATGAATATTGACTCGCGATGCATGATCTTCTGCTATGTATGAATATTGACTCCCGATGCATGATCTTCCATGATCCATGAATATTGAGTCGCGATGCATGATCTTCCACGATGCATGAATATTAACTTGCGATGCATGATTTTCCGCGTCGCATGAATATTATCTCACAATACATGATCTTCCGCGATGAAGGAATATTAACGCTTGATGTATTCCTCGGTACTAAATGAAGATAGTGCTTCAATCGAGCAACGTAGTTATATTCTGGGTGCCTTCTAGATAATCATGTTGTCTCAATTGACAATAAATTAAAATGAACCATCAAGCAGTGTATCGTCTCGAACGATAATACCAAAAAATGATCCCTCTGTGTAGAGTAAGTCTTGATAGACAATAAAATAAATGACCCCTCCAAGTAGCGTATCGTCTCTGACAATATGATACAGATGACATCCATTACAATAACCGTAAACTCTTTCTTGATATTTTCACTTTATTCACCTTTGATATGAACAGTTTAAAAGAATTCCTACGTCCAGAGAAAAAATGTCAATTTGGGAGAACTTTTTCCTCCTTGACTTCTCCCTACCGTCGATCCGAGAAATTTGGCAATTTCCAAATCAAAGCTATAAACCTGCGTCCAGAGAAAAATTCTTAGTTTTAAATGAACTGATCTATGTTGATTCTTCAGTTATCTGCTCCCTGTCCTGCTATCTACGGTTGATTTTCCTGATCCCCCGTCTCTTGATAGACAAGACAAAATTTTATGCCAAAACAAATGAAACATAAAAGGAAAATATTTATGAAAATAAAATTTTTGTGAAGTAGTATTTTGAAAAAGGTCACTGCCGAATGTCATGTCACGTTAGGCTTAGTGAACTTCTTTGATCCTGATGCTTGGAGGTATATGTGATTATTAGATGGGGAGTATTCAAAGCCACTCTAGACTGTCGATAAACCCATGTTTAAATTTTAAGGCCATCCTCAAAATTTCTGTCCCAATTAATTATCTCAAACTTATTTTTGACGGTTGGTGAGCCAATCACGAAATTTTTGAGATCCTTTTAAAAATTTTGTTCCGGTTGCAAATATCGAAATATCTTCGGTCCGGGCTTGTTGAGGAAAAATCTTCTCCCCGAGAACGTTTGAGTCCCTCTCAACAATTATATTAAAATTTCTATTGTAAAAACGAATAGAAATCTTACGGGAAATATGACCAAACCCTTGTGGAACCTCGGTATCCGGTTAAGGATGGAATCAGGTCAAATGTAGTTCCTCATCAAAGGTTGAAAAAGATAAGAGATTTACAAAGGAACTGACCGAGGCCGACATAGGCCACCTATGTATCACATTCTTGACAGTTCATGTCAGATGTAGTTCATTACAAGAGGGATAAAATTATAAATAAAGCAAATACAAGCGAATAGAATGATTACAAGGAAATAATGGGAATACAAACTGAAACTTCACACGTAGTATCTCTTGACAGCATCTTAGTTGATCGGTTTTGACCATGCCGTGCCATCCATCTCTGACTAGACCAAAGAAACCCCAGGTAATACTTTGCGAAGCACGTAAGGCCCTTGACAATTTGGCGCAAATTTTCCTTTGTATTCGTCTTGATGAGGAAAAATGCGCTTAAGTACAAGTTGACCAATTTCATAAATTCTAGCTCTAACTCTCTTGTTGAAAGCACGAACCATTCTCTGCGATACAACTGACCATGCCAAACAGTAATCATTATATTCTCATCAATCAAATTTAACAGTTCAATTCTCTTGCTGACCCATTCAGCGTTCCTTAATTCAGCTTCTTGGATGATTCTAAAGGATGGTATCTCAATTTCCACATTTATGACTACTTCTGTTCCATACAGTAGAAAATATGGAGTGGCTCCAATCGACGTTCTGACAGTTGTTCGATATCCCAATAAAGCATATGGCAACATCTAATGCCAACCTCTGTGATTGTCAATCATTTTCCTCAGAAACTTCTTGATGTTCTTGTTGGCGGCCTCTACAACTCAAATCATTTGAGGACGATAAGTAGTTGAGTTTCGATGAGTGACCTTAAATTGTTCACAAATATCTCTCATCAAGTGACTATTGAGATTTGCACCATTATCAGTAATGATGGATTCTGGTACTCTAAACCGGCATATCAGATTGTTGCGAACAAAATCATCTACAACTTTCTTGGTCATCGACTTGTAAGAAGCTACCTATATCCACTTGGTGAACTAGTCAATAGCAACCAAAATAAATTTGTGTTCGTTAGAAGCGGCTGGCTCTATCGGACTGATGACATCCCTGCCCCAAGCTACAAATGGCAAAGGTGAACTCATAGCATTAAGTTCGTGAGGCGGAACTCGAATCAAGTCACCATGCACTTTACATTTATAAAAGTTCTGCACAAGTTTGCAACAATCATTCTCCATAGTCATCCAGAAATAACCGGATCGAAGTATATTTCTTGCCAAAGTGAGCAAATACATTTGCGTGCCACAAACTCCAACATGTATCTATTCAATAAGTTTTGCAGCTTTAACAACATCGACACATCTGAGAAGACCCAAATCTAGAGTCCTTTTTTAAAGGATTTATCCACATAGATAGAAATTTAGAGCCATACGTCATATCGACTTCTTCTGGTTGGATGTTGCGTCTTAGGGATAAGTTCCAATTTCCAAATTCTTCTTTATATCGAAATACCATGGAAAACGCCTGGTTCTTCTTCAACATGGGAACAATGGACTGGATGTTCTTTTAGCTCTACGTCTAAGGGATCAATATAATCAGTGTGTGGATGCATAATCATTTATGCGATGGTGGGAAGAATCATCAGCCAACTCATTCTGTATTTAGAGAGTATGTCTGAACTCGATCTTGCAAAATCTTTTGCATAATTTCTATACATACTACACGTAAGGTATAACATTTGGGTTCTTCACGACCCACTCTCCTTGAACCTGATGAATCAACAGATCTGAATCTCTAACAACAAACAACTCGTCGAAATTTATCTCGAAGGACATTTTTAATCCGAGAATACAAGCTTCATATTCAGCCAAGTTGTTCGTGGAAACAAATTGGAGCTTAGTTTCCATGGGATAGTGTTGAAAAGATTCTTGCACTAAGACCACTCTGATACCTTTACCTTGGCGAATTGCTGCTCCATAAAAGAATAATCTCCAGCCACGATACATTTCAGAAATATCTTCATCCACAAATGATACTTCTTCATCGTGAAAATAAGTCTTAAGTGGTTAATACTCTTCATCGACGGGATATTCTGCAAGATTATCATCCAAGGCTTGTGCCTTTATCGCCTTCTGAGTCACATACACAATATTAAATTCACTCAAAATCATCTACCACTTATCTATTTTCCAGTCCACATCGCCTTCTGGATAATATACTTCAACGTGTCCATTATGAGAATAAGATATGTAGTATAAGAAGAACAATAATGTCTCATCTTCTCGGCAAGCCAACTTAAAGCACAACACGTCCTATCCAACAGAGTGTAACGAGACTCGTATGGAGTAAACTTCTTGCTTATGTATTAGATAACCCTATCTCTCTTTCCTGTCTCGTCGTGTTGACCAAGTACGCATCCGAATACACTATCTGAGACGGACAAATATAGAAACATCCTACCTATCTCGATTAAGCTTTTCTTCTTACACACAAAAGGTTTTTGCTCTCGTATTGTGGGTTTTCCACTTCGTTCAGTTTCATCAATGGACTTTCTTCTCGAGGACGAACTAATACCGGAAGATTGGAAAAATAGCTCTTGATAGCATCAAAAGTAGTCTGACACTCTTCAGCCCACTTTGTCGAGGCGTCTTTCTTCAACCACTTGAATATAGGCTCACATACCACGGTTGAATGAGCTATGAATCAAATGATGTAGTTCAACCTCCCTAAGAAACTCATCACCTCTTTCTTACACTGCGCAGGAGGTAACTCTTGAATTTCCTTAATCTTGGAAGGGTCGAGCTCATTACGTCTTTTGCTGACTATAAATCCCAACAACTTGCCAGCTGGTACTCCAAAAGCGCATTTAGAGGGATTCAATTTCAAGTTGTAACGCCGCTTACGGTCGAGAAACTGGTTCAGGTGAGTCAAGTGGTCCGAAATCTCGCGAGACATGATTGTGATGTCATCCACATACACTTGATATCTTCATAAATCATATCCTGAAATATGGTCGTTATATCCCTCATATAGGTAGCACTAACATTCTTGAGGTCAAATGGCATCACCCTGTAATGATATATACCCCAAGGTGTAATAAAAGCTATTTTTTCTCCATCTTCCTTGTCCATCAAAATCTGATTATAACCAGCATAACAATCCACAAATGACTACATTTAATGCTTAGCACAGTTATCAATAAGAATATGAATGTTTGGCAACGAAAAATTATCCTTTGTGCTAGCTTTGTTAAGATATATGTAGTCGACACAAATTCTGATCTTCCCATCTTTTTTGGCGACCGGAACAACATTGGACAACCAAGTCGGGTATTGAGTCAATTCCACCAATCAAGACTCAATTTGCTTGGTGATCTATTCTTTCATTTTTAAACTGAACTTAGGCTTGAACTTCCGAGGCTTTTGCTTCACTGACTGAACCCTGGATTAATCGGCAATTTGTGAGACACCACATTGGTACTCCACCATAGCATGTCGCTGACTTCCCTGATGAACACATCAATGTACTCGGTGATTAGATAAATCTGTCTCTTTCTTTAATCTTCATTCAAGTGAGCGCTGATCTTGACCTCTTTGACACACTCTTTGTCTCCCAGATTTACAGTTTCAGTTTCTTCTAAATTATGCTTATGCTAATTTTGAACTGCAGAAACTCTTGAGCAACATATTTTGGTGCCTCATTTTCCTCTTCGTATTCATCAACCTCGTCATAACCTGCCTCATTCAGTTCGTTCAACTCGTGACATGACATTATATTGGCAGGTTTAAAACTTACATTACTCAAACCATAAACAGAAAAGGTTATAAAAGTAATGTATAGCAGATGAGTAAATAACAAATTTTAAAATAAAAGAGTCTTTCAATTAAATTGGAAATAATGCAAACTTTGGCTATGGCAAGGCCCATGTTGCCTTTTTGAAACATGAACGGGTAAGCTTAAAATCTAAGCAATTAAAAAAATGCAAAATGGTGGGTCTTGGTCCTCTTCCGAACTGCCACCGATTCAAGTACACATAAATGATTCCCTTCTACCAAGGAGTTAGGGGAATCACGATCGGCGTGGAGATCCAATTTTGCAGCATCTCCCTCGGTTTAGTATCGCGGATTCCTGTCAGCTCGACCTCCTCTTCTATGACAGCATCAATATCTTTGAAAAGGCCACAGATTCATTCCCCAATGTCATCATGCTATGCATATTACCGGACTGGAAATGATTGATACAAATGTGGGATTGGCTTAGCCAATGCTTGATCACTACTCTTTTTCATCTTCATCTCGTAATCTCTATGAATGTACCCAAAACCATATATCGCTCCTTTCATAAGGACTGGAATAGGCTCAATAAGCCCTTGGGAATTCCTTCCCTATCCGAAAACCGGTTCAAACCCATTCTGCAGCATCACAGTGGTGATCATCTTGTACATGGAAGGCCGAGGAGGATGTGGGGTAAAATTATCACCGGTGGCATGTACCAGCTCCAGCGTGTAGAAATCAGTACCTCAAGAAACTTCATCAATAATGGGCGCCTATCTACCGGAATGACTCCCTTCGCCGTGAATAACCAGTTCTTCATCCTTCCAAACGAATATCATTATCTGCTGACGAGTAGAAGGAATAGCTCCAGCCATGTGGATGAAAAGTCTTCTCAGAAGAAGTTTATAGTTGGTGTCAATGTCCAATATTTGGAATTGTGCATTGAATTCTGCCAGACACATTTGGATGATCAGATTCACCGCTCCCAACGTGTCTCTCTTAACCCCATTAAATGCTCATACATTGACTTGGTTTTGTTCCATCTTCCCAAGGTCAAACCATAACATCCTCTTTTTCAACAACGGGAAAATGTTCAGACCAGATCCATCATCAACAAAAATGTGATTTACGACCTTCTCGTGACATACGACAGTGATGTGCAAAGCCCTATTGTGTGACCTCCCTTCGAAAGAAAACTCATCATCACAAAAACTAATCTGATGCCCTCGAGAACTTGGTGAATCATAAAGGACACATTATCACTACTTGTGCCGACGGGCACATACGTATCATTGAGAGCCTTCATTAATGCCTGTAATGCAATTGGGAACTCATCAGCAGTGCCCATACATAAATCTGGGCTGGAGTCTTCTCCAAATGCTTTACCATCGAATAATCTTTTGGCTGTATCTTTCTCTAGAATTTCTTCGCTTCGCCTTCCCTTATCGGACTTTTAAAACCCTGATCCTTTTTCTGTCCTCCAGAAACAACCTCTTTGAGAGTATAACACCTCCTAGATTTAGTCATTCCCTGAGAGGCAAAAGTTTCAATCACAAATTTTTGTCTAACAAGAGTCTCTAATGGCGCCAAGGCAACAACCTTTGCGTGTGTCCGGATTTCAATCTCTTTTTTCTCTTCGATGCTCATTAAGGACACGAGCATTTGTAACTCGTCATGAATAACCGGAGTTATCACCTTAGTCACGCGCCAATCATCGTCTCTCTCTATCACGTTAATATTAACGCCTACATGATTTTGCAAAGGGTTGGTGTTGACATTAGGTGCGGCTACTTGAAGAGAGACCACCTCTTAGTCAATTAGATCTTGAATCTTGTGATTTATGTTGTTGCATTCTTCAGTATAATGCCCAACACTATTTAAATGATAAGCCCATCTTTGATCAGGCCTATAGAATTTAGAGCTGGTACCCTCCAGCTTGGACCCACCGGGCAGATATATCCATCCGCAGCCAGTCGCTCGTACGACTTTGTTCGGCTTTCGGCGAATGCATTAATGTTCCTGGGAGGCTTCTTCTCGAATTTGGGTCGAGGTGAATCATAAATGCCTTGTTGGGCAGGAGGCACCTGTTGATAACTTCTGGTATTTGGACGGGAGGCTTCGCTTCTAGGATATGGATTTGATAGTAATTTGTCGATGGAGCTTGGTAATTTGGAGAGGTATTTTCGTAGAGTGGAGCTTGGACTTGATAGACTGGAGGTGGTACTCTGTAGGTCAACTGCACATTGGAATAGTTGGGAGAAACATTTTTGTAGACCTGTGATGGAGTTTGGTAAAGTGGAGGGGTGTTTCGGTACAAGGGGTAGCATTTTGGTAGACTGGAGGAGGATTATTTTGATGACTGGCTTGCGTGTAACAAGCCTGGTGGAAATTCTGGGAAGATCGAGGCCGACCTTGGGAGGAAAATGATATTCTAGGAGTCTTCTTCCCCTCATAAGAGACAACAGCAATATCTTCTCTCTTTTTTTGACAATATCAGCGATCCGGGTGACGCGGCAACGTTGGATATTTTCCCTGTTTTCAAACAATCTCAGATAGTCACACCAATCTTGACTATCTCAGCAAACTTTGATCGAATGAGCGAGATGATTCTATCGTAATATTCAGGATCTTGCAGCCGCACAAAAACTTCCACTATTACTTTCACAAACATAGGCCGTCTTACCCTAGTTTCTTTCTTTCTTTACCTGTAGGCCAACTCTCTATAGCTTTTCACTGAATTTTTGTTTCATCTTTTCCAAGGAGTATCGATCGAGAACGATTTCCACGTTGTAAGCAAACTGATAAATAAATTCCTTGGCGAAGGAATTCCAACTGGGCCACTGCCTGGTCTGTGGGAAGTGAACCATTCCAGAGACTCCCCGTATAGACTTCGGATAAAAAGCCGCATCAACAAAGCTTCACCCCTACCAACTCCAATAAGCTGGTCACTTTAGGACATCAGATACGCCATTGAATTCCCTACTCCTTCGAAATTATTAAACATAGGTATATTGAACCTTTCTGGGAGGTACAAATTCGGATGGATGCACAAATCCTCATAGTTTAGGCCACATACTTCGGGGATGCTTTTGAATTCTTCATTGCTTTCTTGATTTCTTCCTTTATATCAACCTTTGCTTCGTCCTTCACCCTCCATTCTATTTCCTGTTACTCATAGTGGTCCAACTAAGAACCATGCACGTCGTGCTCAGTAGGGACAATAATTTGTAAAGTGGTTCTTTTAGGTAAAGGTGGAGCTTCCGAGGGACTCTGGGCATTTTGCGTGGTTTGGTAATTTTGTGGACAAGCCTGATGATTGGTATTTTGGTTAAAGTTGTGGGGTGTTTGGAGATGGAAAGAGTTTTGGTTTGAATTTCGGTTTTGATTTTATGGAGGTGGAGCGGTTGGATGGTGGGTACTTTAAGGCTAAAATTGCATTTGGGAATGGTTATTATGAAGAGGTGGTGGAGTTTTTTAGGAAGTTGCAGCGTATTGGGGGTTTTGAACAGTTAGGTGTACAGTGGAGGGATTCTGAGCAAGTGGCACGTTCTGTGTTAGATCCACGGTTGAAGAAGGGAAATGGATAGGAGTCCTTCCATCAGTAGCATTAATATTGAACCCTTGTGGAGGCATATCATGTCTCCTTTGCATCTCCACCCTCATCTTCGCGATCTATTGGATTAATTTCATAATTAATTCGTCCTGGTCCAGAATGGTGGGTTGAGTCACCACAATGTTGGTGAGACTTGCTTCTTCATTTCTATCTTCCATAACTCTTTTTCCTTTGCCTGAAATTTGTTTGGGAAAGCAGTATGCGGTCCCTTTGGATCTCGTAAAATGGGGATGATATGCCAGCTTAATTGACACAGATCAGTTTCAAAATACATGAGGAGGAAAACAACTCAAAAGTAAATTTGTCAGTATGAGTTCAGAATACAAAAATGCATAATATCACACAGAGAGATAATAAACATACAAGTTATTTTGTCTAATGATATCTTCAACCCATGAGTAAGGACGGAAACAGACTTTTCAACAAACAGGAGTTTGCAGGCTTTTTAGTTCGACACCGAATCATAAAGGCTAAATAATTTTGGGCTATGGTCTTCTTGCAACTGTTGTTTGATGTCTGTTGATCTGGTCTTAACATTTCCCTGTAACATGAAGGGGGGAATGAAAATTTTAAAAGATATGGGTCGGGCCTTTATAGGAAGCCTACGTATCTCATATGGAGAATTCATGCCCAACGTAGTTCTAGTACAAGAGGAGATATTTTTCATTCATTGATTCATTATAATTACAACGGAAATTGAAAGGCAACAAAGTTGTAAAGATAATATAATGACTTCTTCTCAGCCATTCCCTTCTGCAACGTCATAGTAGCCACGGGGAACAAACTCGACTCAAACTTTTACAATGTTGATGAGGGATTCGAGGTCGTAGCAAAAACTGAGGAACCTTGAGAGGCTGTGATCTTTAGCATTATGGTAGGCACAAGGTTTCCAAACTTTTCCCCAACAGGATCGAGACCACTGTCCTCAACTTGGATATAGCCTAAGACCCCATTCAGAACAAAATCACAGTAGATTTCCAGCATTGACATTCTGAACGGTGTGAATTAATGACAAACAAACTGATTGCGCTCAATCGGCTTCGACGGATCATAAGTGAGAACAATATTATTTCCCCACGTGTGCGGGATATTCCCAATGTCGATCTGGCGGCAGATCCTCATTTTAAGTTGCATGTATTCCTCTATGGTATGGCCTCGCTTTTTTGGTTGGAAGGCACAAACTTTTGAAGAGTCTTCTTTTCCATAGATTAAAGATTCTCTTTCATGCGGTACCCATTAAAGATGTTCGTACAAAACAGTGTAACTCATGAACCTTGCCCCCTCACAATATGTCATCTCGTAGGCCGGAAGGGTGATCCATCTGTCTCCTCCTCTAAGACAGCATGAAAATTGAGGCTTGTAGACGATTTCCTCGTCAACGTCTTCTCCAATCGCTCTAGGATGAGTGTCATCTTGACCACAACTAGCCTCTTGCTCGGGGATAGAGTACTTCCTACGCACTTTCTAAAGTTTGTCTATCATGTTATATTTGAACGCCATGTTCTTCTTCCTTAATGAAGACATTCTTTACTTCAGAGTAATGAATTCCTCCATTTACACTCTCAGCTCCTCATCCAGTGACACATTTCTGGCTAACAGAGTAGCGGTTTCCAACTCTATCCTCGCCTCTCTCGCTTCCCTTTCTTTCACCTTCAGTCAAAACATATCTAATTTCTTACTCAATTCCTCTGTCTTTATCTCAACGTCATTCTTACTCTTCATCTTTGATGCCAGATCAACATCCAGTGTCGTAGTTGTAGCTTGGTAGATTGATGTGGCAACTTCTAATTTGAGTCCTTCTTCTCTGACCTTTTGAATTTCCCGTGTGATTTGTTATATCTTTCTCTTTAACTCTTCTCCTGTAAGTTCTCTCTTGATCTTCTTACCCTTTCCCATAGTAGTGTTTGCTTTTCCTAAGACAGTAGAGTAACGTTATAGGATTTGGAGACATGATTTTGTTTTTGATTGAGGAAGTGAAGACTCGTAAAATTTTGTCACACTTTGTAATATTGACTTGTATATTTTTTGAGAGTTTCTGACAGGGAGTGGGTTTACGATATCCTCATTTACATAAACATAGCACATATGCAGTCAATAGCACATATATCACGTTTTAAAACATACATGTGACCTTTTTTGTGCCAAAGGTTAGTCCTAGCGCATTTGAATGATGTACATGTGAATTTGAACCAAATAATCAACCTCCCCCCCAAACAAATTTCACAAAATAATACTTAAGTTCACAGGGGAAATAAAAGAACAAAATACAAAGACAAACCCACGCAGGGGCCATTTAAATGTACAAAGGTGCAATAAAGTCAGGCCCATACAGAGGCTAAAAATGACAAATATATATATAAAAAACCCGCACAGGGGTAAAATCTACTATGTAGTCCCTGAATGTCCTGCTCCTTTGCTGTCTTCTTGAGTCTGTATTGCTGAAACATATATCGTAGCATCAGCAAGAATCCTTCACCTAGGCGCCCTTTATCTTCCCAGCTTTCGTATAGCATCCTCTTAATCTGATCTTTGACCCACGAGTCAAACTCATCGTAACCACGTCTCAGTCTTTCCACCTCTTGAGTTTCCTTCTAAAGAGAATTTTGGTTCTCGACAAACTTGACGTTTATTTCATGGGCATCCCTTTTACTTCTCTTAGCTCGACCACGGCTTTGGACTCTCAGTGTGTTACGCAGCAAAAACTGCATGGGATTGGTGAAGAGATACTTTGTATGTTATCTCTCAGGCTAACTTTGTAACCTTCATCATATCCAGCGATGACACCTTTCCGTCTGAGGTGATGGTGTATTTATCTATACGTTTGACACCTTTCCGTTCCCTCAGTATTTTTGAAGCTTCGTGTACTCTTTCATCCCCAATATCGTATACATAGTCTCCATAATACGCCTCTCGGGCTGTAGTGTGCATCCTCCCAAATTGCCGCAAGACTCTAAAGGGTGCATAAGGGCGGATTCCCCGAATACATGGTAGAGAAAGAACAAGCTTTATAAGTCCCTCTACGATGACTTATTTAGAGTTATAGTCATCAAGCATCTGTTGGAGATCTTCTCTCTCAATTCGGAAAAGATATGAGCCAATCTTCCCTTGGTTCTCCGATTATCCAGATTTGCCTAGTATAGCATGTCATTCAAATCTCTAAGGGTGTTCTTGTTATCGAGAGTATGCAACTCCTAAGTCCCAGCCCCCTTTCCCAAGTGAATCAAAATCCACCATGAAGGAGTAGGTTTCACCCTTGGAAGTATCGATGCTCCTCTTTTCATTTTCCCAGGGCTCGATATATGTTAGACAATATAATCGGGGCAATATGGTAGTACTTGAGTTGCCCTTTGTTCTCTTACCCTTTAAATAGAGTGTGCATGATTTTATAACTCGAGTATTGATGATCATACTCGGTCCATGTGGGAAGACCATTGTTCCTAACAATGCCACGGCAAACGCTAAAGGACAAATTTCCTTCCACTCTCCATAGGAGACCGTGAACTCTTGGTTCTAAGTGGCGTAGAATCTTGAATTCCCAAATCTGGCATAGATGTCTCAGAATAATATGTGAGATTCCTAGCACCGGTAGAAAAAATCTTTCCCCAAACCGAGCTAGTCTACGATATTTTCTAAGGAAGGTTTATTAGGGATGAAAATATCCTCTTGTTTTCTGCTTTTCTGTTTTATACGAGTTTTCAAAAAAAAATATATTATAAGTTCTCGAAAGGTTTTTGACTTTTTAGAGTCGTCACATAATGTTTGAAGAAAAAATCAAGAAAAAGTATTTTTTTCAATTTGACTAAAACAGATAATCAATTTGAATGATTTTTTAATGGGTTCGGGGATTCTTACTAACCTCGTAGGTTTGAAAGCACCTAAGACGTCCGCTTACTTGCGGTTATCCAAAAACTAAAATATTTGGCTAAAAATCATTTAACTTAATTTTAAATGAAAGTTTACTTAGAACTTGCCAAGAGTTATATTAAATACTAACTTATCATCTTAAGTGAGTTATTTTATTTTGCAAAATTATCCATCCTTTTAGGATTCATTTGGAATTAATTTTATGTCGATAAAACATTTACGACTTTTGCGGGGATTTGGAGTCTAAAATATTAAAACTGACGACAACATATGTAGATAAATAAGCAAAAATAAGGGGGGGAGAGAGAGAGACAGAGAGAGTTGAGTCCAAATACGGGTTATCTGTCCGCCTGGACCGGTATTTGGACCCATTTTGTTATGGGTTTTTTGACCCATTTGTTTTGGGTCATTGGACAACTTCACCTGTACCTGCCCTAAATTCTGAGGATACAAAAAGTAAATATTTAAATGAGCTTAGGCCCAAAAAACAACAAAATATAAGACTTAAAATAAATTTTGGATCGTAATGACCCAATTTCTTCAATTCCTTAATTGACTCCATATTCTCCATTTTTGTGACCCGCTCGTCGATTTCGCGAATTTATCCTTCGAATTCCCTAATCAGTCTACTCGATAAGATTTATTTTAGGGCATTCATGGACACTTTAGGAATGGGAAGATAGAGTCCGCGAGGACTTGGGAAGATTTTACATGCAACAAAAGATGGAGTACAGTTAACATATATGACTACCTTAATATGGAACAAAATAAAATATACTAATTGTGTAAGGGGAGAGTCATGCAACGTATATTTAAGGATAAGGTCCAAAACTAGCAAACAATGAAACCAGATGCTAAAAATTAAACATAAACATCATTCAGTGACTTCAAAACGAACAAGGACATATGATCAGAGAACAACAATTCCACGAGAAACACAGAAAGAAAAATAATTTTCCAAAAATGCCCATTCATCAAGATCCGATTAAAAAAACAATATTGAGACTCCAATCAAGTCACTAAATGAAATCAGCAAAAATAAACAAAAGCTTCCAGAAAGCTTCCTTGAAGAGAAAATATAATAACATAGTTGTACATCATTTGAATTTCCAATCAATACGAGGCTAACTATCATTTTTAACGCATATTTAGAGTTAGATAAGATAATATAACGACACAAAAAAAAACAGCATCCTTATGAAAATAAACAAACCAAACAATACAAAGATAAAGAATATACACCATGAAATTCCTAACTAGCACTTTTAATGATAGGCATTTTCGACTAATACTTAAGCAAGATTCGGATATGAAGTTGGAAAAGTAGAGTGAGGCTAGGTAATAACATACCATACTTTCGAAAGCTCGGAGGAGACGCCGAAATAAACGGAGATCAAAAGGGGGCCCATGAACATATTTTAAAATGTTAAAGATTCTCAAAGGTAAGTAATAAACCTAAAAAAGCCATTACATTTCTCCGAGTTTCATAAAAGGGACATGAAACCTCGAACTAATAACCTAGCAGCCCAAAGGGATCGATAGTAAGGTCGGGCAAACAACAACATAAATGAATAAGTAAATAAAAGACATCACCCTTTCGTTTTGAGGAACATCAAATTGAGCAGTATGGCCTAAAACACTAGAGAGACATGATGCAATTTTTTATAAAAAAAAAAAAAGCAAGACAAGAACATAATCCTTTAACAGCAAAACAATACAAAAAAAATGAAACCTTTAGAGGTAGATGAGAGCAAATCCATATAATCTAAAAACACACATAAGAACAACGACTTACCAATCTAAACACATTAAAATCAATGAAGGGATAATATCATGGTACTCATAGATTCTTATCCACGCTTTGAACGAGCAAACAACAAGTGAAATTTCAACTCGGCTAAATGTGTACAGCATGAGACATGGTGGATCAATGGTTAATAGCCAAGACAAAGAAGGGATGAAAGTTGTCTTGCCTAGTTATAAGCAGTGAACGTGGACGAAAATGAGCAAAAATCAGCTAGATTCCACTACCGAGGTAGGATTGGGATGAACTTTAAGGCAGCAAGAGACGATCGAAGAAACTTGAAACTTGAATCCTAACGAGAGAGCTTCTCATTCAAAGCATATTTCGAGCTATTCTACTGTGAAAAACTTAAACTCAATATTCTTCTTTCCTAAGAACTTTAACACTCCAAGTTTCTTTAACATCTGTCTAATGTTTCTTTTTTCTGTTTGTTCAAAAAAAAATTCTCTCTATTCTCTGCCTAAGATAAAAACCAAAACAAAAACATTCAATCGTCCAAACATCCAGATCAACGAAGAAGAGGGGTATTTATAGGGGGAAAGTTAGGGTTTCCAATCAAGGGAAGGCGGGAGAATTTCTGGAGAAGTTGGGGGCAAAATCGGACACTCCCTTCAATTCCAAAATTTGAAATTGTTTACAAGGAAAAGGAGATAACTTAATTTTCACAAGATTTGTCCATATACCAGAAAATCTGGACAAATTAGAAGGCTGGACGGATCAGATTAAACTCGTCTTCCTTGAGCTCGACGTGGAGCCCATCAACACGTGCCAAGGATAATGGATGGGGCTTCTCTGACCTACTGTATTATTAAAAGGGACTTCCATGGAAGAAGACAAAAGATCATCGTTTCCATCATAGAGAGTCGTTCACACGTGGATGGAGGAGGACGCACGTAGAGGCCCCCCCATGTTCCATTCACGTGTTGCTAATGTTGACGCTGGAACACTCGAGGTTTCAAATTGAACGTTGTTCTGGGTCTTCTTTTTTCTGAAGAGGAAAAGGGAAGGGTTGGGTTGTTAAGGGAATTAGGTTGAGAGATAATGCAAAAAATTGGAACGGTCTATAGGGTGGGTCGAGTGAAATTATAAAAATGGGCTGAGATTGCTGATTTAGTAAAACGAGAAAGGGTTTAGGCCTCATTTTTTGAAAGGATTTGCTTCAAGGGTTCGAGAAAAGGTTCATCCTTTAGCCTTTTGATAGGTTGGGGTGGTGGCCAAAAGAATTACAATCATAGCCAAATTGAGCTATTGGGTGAAATTGGCTAAAGGTTAATAAAGACGGATTAATATTAATTAATTAAGAAGCTTCTTAATCTTAACACAAAAAAAATAATCGACGTAGTCATAGTAAATTATTATATCCTAAACTAATTAGTAAAATATTTAAAAGAACAAAAATATTTTTGAGAGGATTTTTGGAATGTCTATAAAATATGCCAATTATGTACGAAATTAAATAAGATATATATCATTAAAATACTAAGAGCCCCAAAACGTTTTAAAATAATTAGTAAACTTTATATTTTTTTTACAATTTTATAAAACTAATTATTTTAGCCCGTTTGAAATTGAAGAAGCTCGAAAATTAATTATTACCGGGAGGGTGAAAATTGAGTGTCAACACCATTTGATGAGAATTGACAATAACCTACATAGACCACGATAGATAGACATGGAATCTGGAGTTCTAACCTACTCTGATGAGGCGTTCTACTTGCCAAGGGTAGAACTAGGAGACATCCCATGTAGGCACATGGTTAAGGAATATGAAGGGCTTTTATTCACTCTATTCTCATTCTGAAGTAGAGATACATTGTACTCTAGTCTCATTCTCAAGTAAAGATACTTCCCATAACATACTCACTCATGCTAGCCTTTGATCTGATAGAGTCATTTACATTAAAGATTTTATGAAGAGGTTTGTTATCTAGTTTATAACATAATAATATTCACCCTACCAAAGAGGTCAACTAGGGATGCCTTACAATGGCAACATAAATAGCTCATTATGAATTTCCTAAGGATGATATGATTTTGGTCCTAGCCAATCAACCGTAGGGCCACCATTCCTTTACATGAAAGATACCATCATGGATTTAGACTTCAACATTCATAACCTTACTTCTAGGTTAAAGGTTCGACGTACATGACCTTCCACCATTCATACATGACAAGGCTGCAGTAAGCTTACCTATTAAAGACATCTCATTTTTCTGAAGTTTGTCTATCATTTTATGGTGGAACACCTTGTTCTTCATCCTTAAAACAGACATTCTTTCCTTTCTAGTGATGTATTCCGCAATTTCCACTGTGAGCTCCTCATCCAGTGACACATTTCTAGATAACAGAGTAGCGGCTTCCGACTCTATCTTTGCCTCTCTCGCTTCCCTCTTTCACCTTGAGTCTAAGCATGTCTAATTCCTCACTCAAGTCTTCTGTCTCCATCCCAACATATTTCTTCATCTTCATATTTGATGCAAGATCCTCATCCTGCGTCCTAGTTGCAGCTTTGTAGATTGATGTGGCAACTTTTTCCCTGAGTCCTTCTTCTCAAACCTCTTGAATTTCCCATGTCATTTGTTCTATATTTCTCTATAACTCTTCTCCTGTAAGTTCTCTCTTTATATTCTAACCCTTTCCCCTGGAAATGATTCCTGAGACAGTAGAGTAACGTTTTAGTCAAACTTTACAATAGTGACTTGTATATTTTTTGATAGTTATGATAGAGAGTGGGTTTATGATATCCTCATTTACTTCAACATAGCACATAAGGAGTCAATTGCACATATATCGCGTCCTAAAACATAAATGGGACCCTTTTTGTGCAAAAGGGTAGGCCTAGCGCATTTGAATGATTTGGATGTGAATTTGAACCAGATAATCAACCCCCGCCCCCCCGCCCCCCCAGAAAAAAAATCACAAAATAATACTTAAGTTCACAGGGGAAATAAAAGAACAAAATACAAAGACAAACCCATGCAGGGGCAATTTAAATGTAAAAAAGTGCGATAAACACAGGGCCATACAGAGGCTAAAAATGACATAAATACACATAAAAAACCCGCACAGCGGCGAAATCCACTATGTTGTCCCTGACAGTCCTGCTCCTTTGCTTCCTTCCTGAGCCTTGTATTGCTGAAACATATATCGTTGCATCACCAAGAATCCTTCACCCAGCCGTCCATTCTCTTCCCAGTTTACGTATCGCATCCCCTCAATCTTATCTTTGACCCACGAGTCAAACTCATCATAACCACATACCAGTGTTGCCACCTATTGAGTTGCCTTCTCAAGAGTATCTTGGTTCTCGACAAACATGACATTTATTTCATTGGCTTCCCTTTTTTACTTCTCTTAGCTCGACCACCGCTTTTGCCTCTTTCTCTGTTAAGCTGCAAAAATTGTGCGGGATTGGTGAGGAGATACTCTGTAGGTTATCTCTCATTAAAATTTTGTAACCTTCATCATATCCAACGTTGAATCGGTCTGAGGCGATGGTGTCTTTATCCATCAGTTTGGCACCTTTCAGTTCCCTCAGCATTTCTGATGCTTCGTACTCTGTCATCCCCAATATCGTATACATAGGCGCCATAGTACGCCTCTCTGGGTGTAGTTTGCATCCTATCAAACTGCCGCAAGACTCTAAAAGGCGTATAAGGGCGGATTCTCCGAAGGCCTGGTAGAGAAAGCACAAGCGTTTTACGACCCTCTACAATGACTTATTTTTAGATAAAGACGTCAAGTATCCATTGGAGATCTCTCGATTTGGTAACGATATGAGCCTAGCTTCCCCTAGTTCTCCGATTATCCAGATTTTCGTTGTACAGCATGTCATTTAAATCTCTAAGGGTGTTCTTGTTATCGACAATATGCAACTCCTGAGTCCCATCCCCCTTTTCCAAGTGACTCAGAATCCACCACTGAAGGAGTAGGTTGCACCCTTGAAAGTATCGATGTTATTCTTTACATTTTCCCAGGGCTCGATACATGTCAGACAATATGATCGGGGAAATAGGGTAGTACTTCACTTTCCCATAGTTCTCGTACCCTTTAAAAAGAGTGTGCGTGAGTGTTATAACTTGAGCTTTGATGCTCAGAATCGGTTCATATGGGAAGGCGATTGTTCCTAACAATGCCACGGAAAATGCTAAGGGACGAGTTTCGTTCCACCCTCTACAGAAGACCCTGATGTCTTGGTTATAAGTGTCGTAGAAGCTTGCCTGCATCTCTGAATAATATGTGAGGATTCCTGGCACCACTAGACATAATATTTCCCCAAACCGAGCCAGTCTGCGATATTTTCTACAGAAGGTTTATTAGGGTGAAAATATCCTCTTTTTTTCTGCTTTTCTTTCTATCCTAGTACCCACTGTGTCGATGCAATCGCGGATCTCCTCAATAGTTGGGGTAATCTCTGCGGTTCCGAATTGGAACATCATTCTTTCATTATTCCAATACCTTGTGAGGACCTCAATCAGTTCAGGCTAACCATTCATGTTGATTAATTCGTTTAGCGCACCCACATATTTGTTGAGGGTACTTCTATGATCCCTGTCGAGATCATTATACCATATTTTGAGTTGAAGTGGTGCCTTTTATAATCATGTCAAACTTTGGGAAGCGATCCATACCAACAAACATAAACTAGTTAAGTATGCCCACCCCACATTGGTATCCACACGTACACCATTCAAATGTAAAGCAAAATGATATGTCGTGAGGTCGGAGACCTTGGAACCGATTTTGGCGGTTTCAACTAATGGACTTAATACACCTGGGTATTAAGCCGTCTTAGGCTAATGCTTAAGTTTGGTTTTGTTTTCGCTCTACTTAGGCTTACTAGAATATATATATATATACATACAAACGGAAATTTAGATATGAAACTTACACTTTCAATGATTTAGATATATTTTAAACATTTTTTTATCTTTTATATTATCAATCTATTTTACCTTGGAAATGTGGTCCATTTGTTTCAAAGTGACGGTTATCCGAGTCGGACAGACAACGGGGTGAAGCTATCAAGCGACGTCGGATGACCGCATTCCAACTATTCGTTTGATACTTCCAAATGAAATTTTTGTGTATTTCTGAAAGAAGCCATCGAAAGCCACATAACTTCAATTTTCGTAATGCATCTATTTGTCGTTTGGCGGAACTATGTCATGAAAAATGCAATAATATAATACTAGGATAAAGAAAACAAGAAAACAAAATATATCACATAGACAAATATTATTAGTTTTAAGGTAAGAATCTTCAAATTTCCCCAATGGAAACGCCATTTCTGTTTTATACGAGTTTTTGAAAAAATAATATGTTATAAGATTTCAAAAAGTATTTGACTTTTCAGATTCGCCAATTAATTTTGAAGAAAATATCAAGAAAAACTATTATTTCAATTTGACTTAAACAGAAAATCAATTTGAAAGATTTGTCACAGGGTTTAGCGATTCTTACCAACGTCTTAGGAAGGTTTGAGAGCACCTAAGACGTCTGCTTACTTGCGGTTATACAACAACTAAAATATTTTTCTAAAAATCAGTTAACTTAATTTGATTTTAAAGTTTACTTACAACTTGCCAAGAGTTATATTAAATAATAACTTAACATCTTAATTGAGTTATATTAATTTGCAAAATTATCTATCCTTTTAGGATTCATTTGGAATTCATTTTAAGTCGATAAAATATTTACGACGTTTGCGGGGATTTGAATTCTTTAACATTTACGACGTTTTACGACGTTGTGGGTTTTTTGACATATTAGTTTTTGGTCTTTGGACCACTTCACATGTTCTTGTCCTAAATTTTTAGGATACAATAAGTAAAATAATTATATGAGCTTAGTCCCAAACAACCACAAAATACAAAACTTCAGATAAATTTTTGATCCTAATGACCCAATTTCTTCAATTCTTCAATTGACTCCATATTCTCCAATTTTTGTGACCTACTCGTCGATTTTGTGAATTTATCCTTCAAAATCCCTTATCGGCCGACTCGATAAGATTAATTTTAGAGCCTTCATGGCCCTTTTGGAAATGCGAAGAGAGAGTCCGCGAGGACTTGGGAAGATTTTACATGCAACAAAAGATAGAATACAGTTAACATATATGACTCCATTAATATGGAACAAAAGAAGGCTGCACCAAGCAGACCTAGTAAAGACATCTCATATTCACATATCATTCATACATGTATCAAGTAAAGGGATACAAGTCTACCAATACAAGACACAACATTCTTTACTTTATTACATATAGCATTTTATTCTTAGAAGCACTTAGGAATGACCCTTATCATCTTTATGAAATCCTATACATTACCATATCATCATAAATATAACCTTCATAGACTCATATAGTCAAGTAGGAAAAATCATGCATCAACTCTAAGACTACACACATGACACATAGTCATAGTCAAACATGATCTCCTAATATACATGGAAGGAAAACATACTTTCACATTACTTTAAATGTAGATATATATGCTCATACTTAAGAAATCCTCATAATATTTCAAGTAGTGCCGACAAGGCCATGATCATCATAATACATAAAGTAACGCCGACAGGCCACGTCAATTTCAAGTAAAGCACATAGTACCACAACCATAAGTTGACCATACCAACCACAACATAATTGAAGTATAATTAACATAAAATAAAGAGAATTAAGGCAGCATTCCACCAATCTATTTTCAACACTTCTATCCAATGTTAGATCATCTAATTCAATACCATAAGGCCCTTACCCATGCCCATGAACCTCAATTTAATACATAAAATATTATAATCACTGAAACAAGGTCAATGAAATGTAGATTTATCAATCTAATAAAACCTATACATCAATTGAATACAATTCTTACGTCACTCAATAGCCCATAGAAAACTACACTAGATTCATAAGCATTAAGTCAAAATCACTTAACCCATAAAGTAGTCAAAAACTAGGGTTAATCAATTTCATGTATAATAAGTTAATTAAGTTAAAATCATCCAATTTAAATCAATTAAATAACTATACAATGCCTTAAAACCTTTATTGCAAAAACCCATGGATAGATTATAAAGTTGGACAATTCATCTTTGAAAGCATTAGAGAACATCTTTTAATGTTGGGATGCTTGATGAATAGAGTTTCAAGAATAAAAAACCCTCTATAAGTAAAGCTAATACTACAAATTGATGAAGAATCTCCATTCAATTCTCCAATGCAAGACATTCCTTGAGTTTTGGCTCCAATGGAGTTCTAGAGAATTTCTAAGGGAATTTGGGTTTTGATTTTGAAGAATGAAATCTTCTATGTGTTAAAGAATCATAAAAACTTTTAAAATACTCAAAAGACCCTTAATAATCCGCCCAAACTCTTATTTTTATGTAGGAATAATTTACAATTTCACCCCTAACTTAATAGTGAACTGCACGCATGAGACAGTCCATAGACGGATAGCCACCAAAGGAGCGTCCCTCAACCAATGGACCGTTTTGTTTGTCCATATTTAGGGACTTAGGATGGTCCTTGTCTGAACTTCTCTCACACTTAAGTTTCAACCAATTCCCCTCCCCTACGGGGTGTCGACTGACCCACTGGGCGTCGATTGCCTCTGCAGGTTGGGCTGGTTTTGACAGCTCGGGTACTCATGAAGGGTCCTTCTTCAATGACCCTTGGTTGGTCCTTGGGGACTTTCACCAGAATGTTTCCAATACGAATAGTTTAGTATACAATTTTAGGACATATCACATGATTTTCATCCAAAACAAACATGTAATCTACAACAAAACATGCCAAGCAACACAAGGTCGTTTCAAGGCAAATCTTTCGAATGTTATGGACGTTCTTGGACGTTTGACCTCCAAACATAAAGAAAATTGACACACATACTATGTAAACTATTATAACTCATATAAGGACCTCATAAACTCATAAAACACACATATAGGCACATAACCACACAAGAGGCACATAGGTGACTTACTCGTCGAACGCCTTGGTCGTCCCTTGACGTTTCACTTTCAAATCACCTAAAATTATAGACACTACCTCAATACCACATTATGGAAAATTTTAGGACCTCATAAGCTCATGAAAACCATGTTAGGATCTAGCTTCACCTATGTCATATTCGGGATCTTACAATCTCCCCCACTTGGACACCATTCGTCCTCGAATGACAGTTGGCTCTCTTTCAACACTTCCGAGAATAGAGATTCAATTATAATCTCATAAACATAACATATAACATCTTATACAATTAAAACATCTAATAGAACATCAATTTCACATAATCTAGATACTCACAACACAACAAGAAATCATAATAAAATCTATAACTCATTATGCCATAAAACTCATATCCTTCATTCCAAATAGCAAAAGCTCATTTTATATTCAAAATCATACTCATATACATAAGTTCTAACAACTTTACAACATTTTAGACAAAAGAATGAATTAGTCAATTTCTCAAAATTTTAACTGTGAGAAAAAATTTGTGAATTTTTTCAATATTTTTCAAAAGTGCAACTTTTAGGCAATTCATGATAGAAACATGCTAATATTCAAGATAATACCATATAAACAAATTTTAAAACATAATTATAAATTCATGGAATGCACAATGCAAGGAATCAATGAAATTCAATTTCAACAAGACCCTTAAACATAATGCTCACGCAACATGCTTCCATGACATTCTACTCTCAAGCTTGAGTTGAACTGAAGATATGAGACAATCAATCAAAAAACCTTTACTCACCATACTCTCCCACTTAGAAGGAACTCATACCACTAAAGAGATACAAGGACTTGCCATCATCATCATCCTCATCTGGCTTTGTTCCTCTAGTCCGAAATGCATAGAAACGCCTCTTATTTTGAGTATCATATTATGGAACATTAGGAACAACTTTCTTACCCTCTCTTCCTCTAGCCGCAATGGTAGGACAATCTTTAACCTTATGACCAACCTTCCCACAACAAAAGCAACCAGTAGTACCGGCTAAACACTTACCATAGTGTCTTTTTCTATAAGTGATACATGAATTATTGAAGTCCTAATATTGTTTATAATGATGTTTGATGCAGTGTCTAAAGAATTTGGTGAAGTTTGAAGTCAAATGGCAAGGGACGACTATGACGTTCGACGACTTGTAACCTATGTTTGTTATGTGTTTTCATGTGCTTATATGTGACTAATGAGTTTATGAGGTCTTTATATAGTTTATAATAGTGTTTTGACTCAGCGTGTTTAGTTTGGTAAGTTTTGGAGGTCAAACGTCCAAGAACGTCAGGTGATGTTCAAAAGATAGCCATTGACGTCCTTGTGTGTTTGGATTTGTTTTACCATGTTGTGTGGCTTTTTGACGTTGAAATTATTTGGAGATGTTTCTTATACCTAGACATGCATGTTTAGATGCTTAACGTCCGGGTATGACTCAACCTAGGACCCACAAGGGGCCCTAGAAGGAGGACCCCAACTTAGAGCTCAATACTAATTGGTCTTGGCAATTGACTGCCCCAAATGACAGCTAGTTGATGAGACGACATCACATCAATGCATGGTGTCAATTGATCCAAGTATCCTAAAGGTAAATGAGATGCAGACTGCACCAACGGACCCCATCGACGGGGCGTGGTCTCACCAACGGACCTTCGATGATAGGGAGTCGACGGTGCTGCAATTTTTGCCAACTTTCTGTTTAAGAATTGGTGTTTTTCGGCAAATTCACCCCAAGTCTTATAAAATAGGAGGACGGTTGTTTTAGATGTTTATAGGTATTTTAATAGTATAGTTATTTTAAGGTATATAAGTCACTGAACTCTCATTTAAACCCTAACACATAGATCAAAGTCCATTCCCTCCCAAAGTTTCTCAAAAAAACTCCATGAGAGCTCAAGGTGATGATGAAGATTGAAGATGGATCTTCAATGGAGTTTCTTCTTCAATGATCATTGGGTTCCTTAAATAAGGTATGAGAGTTCTTCATCTAAGGCTTGCTATCACCTTAGAGTGAATTTCAATGATGATTTTAAAAGATTTCAAAAAGATAAAATTATCCAATTTCTACTAAAAGTCTTGGGTTTTTGCATGAACGTTTTAAAACCTTCAAATATGATATTATTGATGTATAATTGATATTTTCCTATTCAATTATCCATGAATCCTTGACCTTCTCAAATCTCCCAATTGGACTAAATTATGGGTAAATTGATTATGGCTAACTAGTAATGAATTCATGCGTAGATTGTTATGGGCTCTTGGTTTATGTATATATTATGATTGTATGGTTTATAGGTTGTCTCAGTTGATCAATTGATTTTTATATATTAGTAGATCCACTGTATATTAAGCTTATTAAATTGAATTGATGTTCATCGCATGGGTAAGGGCCTTTGCGTATTGTATTGGTTGATTTGGCTATGGAAGGAAGTTCTGAGATTGGATTGGTGGTATGATGCCCTAGCTCTATTAATATTATGTTTAGATTTTTTATTACAATGATGATTGTTATGGTCAACTTACGGTGGCAGTGCTATGTGATCTATGTGGCCTTGTCGACGTTACTTTATGTATTATGATGATCATGGCCTTATCGGCAACTACTTGAAGTATTATGTTGATCAATGTAGTTTTTTATGTGAAGTATAATCATATTAATCTACTTGTGACTAAGGTTAAAGTATGTGTTTTTTGTTTTTCATGTTGTTAGGTGACCATGTTAGAATATGACTATGTCCTTATGTGTGTAGTCTTAGAGTTGATGCATGGTTATTCCGATTTGACTATATGAGTTTATGATGGTTATATTAATGATGCTATGGCAGTGTGTAGGCTGACTTAAAGATGATAATGGATATCCCTATGTGAAATAAGAATGATATGCTATCTACGATAAATTGAAGTCATTGGTGTTTTGTGTGGTTGACTTGTGTCGCTTTCTTGATACATGTATGAACATGAAAATGTAATGTCTTAACTTTTGATGCTAAAGCCTCTTAGTCTTGTATGAATGAAAGATGTGAGACCTTGAATGATTCTAAGAAGGTCATTTACGTTGAACCTTGAACCTAGTGGTAACGTTATAAAACTTGAAGTCGTAAGTCGCAATGGTATCCTTCGAGTAATGAATGATGGACTTAATTTTGGTTGGTTTGAACGGCATCATATCATAATTAGGGAAGTTATTATGAGCTGTCTTTGTCTCCATTGTAAGGTAATCCTAGGGGACCTCTTTTGTAGGGTGAATTCATTTCGGTTATGAACCTGATATGGAACCCCTTTGTATGAACTTTTAATGTAAATTACACTATGAGAACAAAGGCTAGCACCGAGTGAGTATGGTAAGGAAAGTAGCTCTAGTTAATGGCTGAGGCTAGAGTACAAAGTAAGCCTTTCATATTCCTTAACCATGTGCCTACATGGGATGTGTCCATGTTCTATCATTGGAAAGTAGAACACCCTCCATAGGAGTATGTTAAAACTCCGTATTCAATGCTTTTATACCATAGTCTATGTCAGTTATTGGCTATTCTCATCATGTGGGATACCTACTAGTGTTGCGGAAGGTCTCTGAAGTTTAGGTGGTTATATGGGACACTATCTAGACATTTCACAATAGTCTTTGAAGATGTTAGTGAGAGACCCTAGGTCTTCTCCAAGAACATTACGTTAATATCCTTATGTGATAAATGAGTATTAAATGTACTAAGGAATGTAATGACTTAAATTATGAAAGTATATTAAGTGAATAAGTACTTACCTAGAGTAATTATGGGTTGTCAAGTCAAGGTTTGAAGAGGTCATATGAATGGTCACTTCGTATCTTTCCTAGATAAGTGTTAAGAGTGAATCTAGTTAGGGAAGTTCGTTGCTTATGTAGACATGTTCCAAACATAGGTAGTCTTAAGGATTACTTAGGTAATCTTGACTAGGTCAATCACAGACGTTCTCTTCTTGAATTACTTAAGTAGGTCGTTTGATACTCATTGGAAAAAGAATGTCATATTCTATGAATGATATTGTGTTAAGTGGGAATGAGATTATCCTAGTTAGTCTAAAGGATTTCTTAAGTGTTTGTGAAAGGAATTTTATGGGTAGTCGCTTCACAACTCACTCAAGTGAACCTTAGAATAACCTTTGGTAGGAGAATCTCATGCTTATGTGTTTGACTGATTAAAAGTATGTGTAGCTCATTATAGGTGGTCCTAAGGATCATTGAGGTGTGCCTAGTGAGGGTCTATGGGCGGTCTCTCTTTGTCTTACTTAAATAATCTTAGGATAAGTTTTAGTGAGGATATTACATGCTATAAAGTGTTCTATGTGAAGTTGATAGACTTCACTGTAATAGTGAAGGAATTCACCGTAACATTGAAGGAATTCATTGTAACAATGATTTAGCTCACCGTAAATTTTTCCTTAAAATGTGATAAATTGCTATAATGATTTCTTATATGTTTCTAAGGTGTTAAATTTTATTCTTATGCTTATAGTATGGTGTTTTAATCAAAATTCATGAAAAACATTTTATTTACTAAATATCTCTTTTTCATGTTTTTTGGATTACTTCTATACTTAGTGAATCTAATGTTCTAACCCCTTCTTTTCCCTTTTTGACTAAGCTGTAAGGAATTGGAAGTCTTTATATGCCTTGGAGGATATATAGGTTTCTAATATTTAAAGATGAAGTATTGGTGAGTCCTCATCGATTCGAGGACAATATCCCTTTATGTCTTAGTCTTTATTTTATGTCTTGTATGGGCTTAGTCCCAAATGTTGTATACTTCAGATTTTAGATGTTCTAAGAATATGTTGTAAAGGTCTAATGTTTTAATGAAAGTCTTTTGTTTGCGTATTTATCATCGAAAGACTTCTTTCTGTGTGAAGAAAGTTTTAAATTCTTACTAATTAAATGTTTATTATACAATGAATGATATGAGTGGCTTTAAGTAAGACTTCTTGAAGTCTCATTTACCCTGTAGAGACTCAAGCATGCTCTAACTTCTACGCCTTACTTGTGGGTCGTTACAAAGTTGGTATCAGAGCATAAGGTTTGAGAGTATTGTAGTTGTCTCATTAACCACATCTAGTAGAGTCTTGTTCATAATGTTAAGCACTCCATATTATGAATAGGAGGCTATTTGGTGCTAGGAAAAAGTTTAACTTCTTCAATCATCATTTTTTAAATTAATTTTTAGTATCTTGCATAAGATGAGGTCTTGGGTTAATCCCTAATGACCTCACCTCTTAAAAAAAATTTAAAAATCGAACTCCTCCAAACTGCCCATGCTGAGACCAATTTCCAGATTTCTGGAAATTTGGTCATCCTTTCAATCCACTTTTTCTCAACATGTATACGTTGGATTTTTCTGGAAAATTCTTTAGTGATTTTGTACATTATTATATGCATTATTTCCAAGTAAATTTATACAATAACACAAGGTTTTGACATTCCATTTTCATGCTCCAAACCATGCCAAAGAACATGGCTCCCACACATTTTGTATACGTTTATCATCACTTAACTATGAACATACATACATGAACATAATCATTGCGAAAACACTTTACATTCCAAAATTCTACAAGCAATCATACCCAACCTACAACAATCGATGGGAGCTAGTGACAGGGACATGCAAAGTGGAACATTCTTAGTTTTCGGATTAGAATTCAACTGAATCATAAGAAAACCCATACTTTTTTCTTCGTTTAACATCTTTCAAACCTGATCTCAAGTGTTGCCAACTCCCACGAAAAACAAATGCTTCTCCAACAAAAACTCACATGCAAACCGTTTGAAAAAATATTTCGCTTTTCATTTTTAGTTTTGTTTTTCTTTGAGTTTTAGTGTACTAGTAATTCAAGAATAATGAACTTTCTTTTTTCTGATGATGAGCATGAGAAACAGTGTGGAGAGACGTGAGAATGAGAGCAGAGAGATGAGAGTAAGTGTAGGAGTAGGAGTTTTAGTTGAGGATTTGTCAAACTAGGACTCCTTGCCATTTATTATTAAAAATCTGATTTTTTAAAGGCTTAGGTGAAATGACTAATCATGCCCTTACTTAGATCATATAATTAACATAAATTAATTAGATTTACCATTCCTTCCACCCAGGATCGAACCCGGGTGAAGCTTAACTCGCGAAAAGGGTTAAATTCGGGTCAACCCTACCCGAATTGTCCATTACTCATATTAATTAATTAATTAAATAAATCTGTAGGGTAATTACGATACTACCCTTAGCCTGGAAAAGCTCATTCATCCAAAGACCCTCCAAACTTAACATTACCCCTTTAAAGTCTGATTAAGACTCATATTGGTGAATCTTAATATTCGGGTGCCCTACATGGCTGGACCCAACCTTTCCTAGCTCAACTAACTCACCAAGTTGGTTGTCTTGGTTGGTGCATAGGTTCAGAGGCCTGGTTCTACGTGCATCAATCCATGTGAACCCATTCTAATCTAGGCATTTTAAGTACGTTAGGCATTACTTAGCATGGCCTTTTTCGGGTTGTTACATCTTCTAAGTGTTAAGGGATTATAAACATATTTAAAATACTAAAAATGCCCTTTTGTAACCTCCCTTTCTCTTATTTGGACGTGAGGTGAATTTACCAATTCACCCCTTGAACTTAAAGTGAATTTTGCAAGAATAGCCTCACAGACTACATGACCATCGATGGTGAAACAATCCACAAACGGACCGTCTTGTCCTCCATTGATGGGTTCAGAGACTGGAAATTGGGAGCTTACCTTCGTAGATTAAGCAAGCAATGACACCCTCCACCTAGGGGGAGTCGACCAGCTCATTGGCCGTCGTTTGCCATCCTTAGGTGGACTGCCTTAAGCAGTCTTGGCCAAGGACCTCTCACATAAATTTCTTCCAGAATAAACACGAAAAACACTATGAAGCATTCCAAAACACACAAGGTCGTTTCAAAGCAAAACATTTTAATGTTATGAGTTTTTCTTTTGAGTTTTAGTGTATGAGAGTAGAGAGATATGTGAGTAAGTTGATGGTCTATGAATAACAAAATGAGGAGTCCAAAATTAGGGAGATAAGGCAAGAGGGAATGAGTCCTAGGTCGGATAATTCTAGTCACCTAAAACATAGGAAGAGGTTTCATCACCAAGATTCTTCAATGGGAAACATGGACAAGGCTCCAAACAAAAATTCCCAAGGTGGAGTCCATACATTTGAGAGGACTAGGTGCCCTACTTGTGAGAAGTAGCATTCGGGTAGGTGTCTTGCCGGAATGGATGATATTTTTGCATTTGGTAATAAGGGACACAAGATGATGGAATGACCTAACGTCAAATAAAGATACATTAATACAATAAGACCAATATAGGTCATACCATGTTTAGTAATCAAATGAAAGGAAAGAAACATAAGAGACTTAATATTAAAAAATTTCATAGCTTGATATTTGGATTGCCCTCGGCTAGTGAGGAACTAACCAACTTGGGTGATCAAGAAATCCAAGCCTTCTTCAAAGTAGTCTCCAAATGAGGTTTTGGGGGATCGATCCCATAACCTCTTGGCCTCAAACGAGAAGTGAAAGAAAATATCGAAGAAGAAAAAAAGGAGAAGTGTGGGCGTTGGGTCTCGACCTCAGTCCCCAAGCCCAAAGTTTTAAATCAAAACTAGTACAAGACTGAGTGTTGCCCAAGGGATTTGAAATTGGGTTCCCTTGCCCAACTCCGTATTGATACACAAGTCTTACGTGAATAAATATTTAACGAATGCTGCCCATAGGAATTGTACTCGATACCTTGGCATACTTACAAGATGTATAAGTCTTGTACCACATAATCTTTCGTAAATATGAGTCACTTAGACGAAATATGAACGAATCATCATGGCTTGTACGTATGGGTTCATAATTCCAACTTACGTTTAAAAATATGTGAACCTAAGATGTGTGTGATGAAATGATGTGGCCGCCGTAGGGTTAAGTATGAGGGTGAAACACACTAAAAGCCCAAGTGCATTGGCATATGACGAAATGAATATTCACGTAAAGAGGTGAGTAATTATGAAAAGATAATATTCTAAAGTTAATGAATGTGGTGTCTATATGATAAGAGGCTAATATGAAGGGCGAGATCAATCTCAAATGATCCTAAGTAAATGTTACAAAAAAACCGTACTCACCTATGAGAGTGTAAGATTAATAAAGAGACCAGTCTCTATGAAACACTCTAATGAAAGTATTAAGATTAATGCACACTTAATAGTAATGATGAGATGAGAAATCATCTAATGAGTAATGATGCCCTCATGCTAGAAGCCATATTCTATGATGTGTGCGATGAATGTAATGGAACTTTATATGGAGCACCGATAGGCTAGCTATGAGTCGCGATTCCTTCTTTCAGTAAGGTAGAGGTTAGTGTAAATCTCATGAGATGACATTGTCCATTTAGGTGGGTATGGGTCTCCTTATATCTTCTAGTCTTTGAACCTATGCAGCCAACATAGGGTTCTAGTAGGGTTCATTTCCCTATAGACGCTAGCATGTTTTGGTTTCACTTTAGCCGGTGATTCCACCTCTTTTCGGTGTGGGGTAGAAACAGGATTTTATGGAACTCACATGAACTATGTCGGTTAAAGGTAAAGATCCCAATGAAAAAATGAGGCCAATCTCATGTAATGCAGACAATAAAATGAATGATACCAAAGGTGTTTGCATAGGATAATCAAGAGGTGAACTAGACTCAAGTAATGACACTAGGTCTTTCTTGGCCATTGCAATGTGAACCCAATGAATGTCTTCAAAAAATACTAGGTATATGAATGCATGAAAATGGAGTACGTATGAATGAATGAAGCAGACTCTGTGTTTGCAAAATAAGGCTCCCAAGTTGAGGTCCCATAATGTTGAGCCCTCAGTTGGGATGTATTAATGCTAAGACCGTGATTCCAAGGGCTCATGAAGTAGAATGGATGATCTGTGTTATATGTTTGTGCTATATGAAATATGTTATGTGTTGTGTGCAATATAAAAAGAATGATAATGCATGTTACTATCATAGCATGAGTTTCCTAATCTGATTTGGCATGTTCAACTAACTTGGCTTTCCATAATTCATATCGTTAGGATAAAGATATTCTTAATCCTGCATGTCCTTGGTGTGTACTTTCATACACCAATACTTAGTACAAGTGTGTACTAATTCCATACAATCCTCTACTTTTAGGTACAGGTTTAGGTGGACGCTAGAGCTTATGAGACTAAGTTGACACTATCCGGACGTGAAGCAGTCATCCGTACTTGGTAGACCCTTATGCTTTCAAGGATACTTATCTTTTATATTCTAGCTTAGATGTAGTCATGACCTAGTTGAGGATATTCCACTAGTGTTTCAATCTTACATATTTTAGACGTTGTATTGGTGCCATTTTGACAACCTTATATTTATGCAGTTATGAATTATTTCCTTCATCTGAATATCTCATTATTAGATGGTTGTTGTGAACTGATGTGATATAATGAAATGCTTACTATGAAGTCTATGTATACTTCGAAGCAACAAAAGTTTTAAATTTTCCGCTAAAATTAACCTTATATGATGTAATGATGACGTATGTTGGCATATCTGCGAACTCCAAGGATAATAAGTTCACATCAACCACATCGAGTAGTTTCTAACATATGGTAGTGAAATTCACCACTATCATGAATTAGAGAATTCATAATGCGTAGGAAAATTTCGCTTCACTTGATCTTATCGTGCTTTCCTTAATGCCTGATTTCTTAGTGTTGAGTGTATCTAACATCAATTATTTTTTTTTAGAAAATGAACACAAGGGGGAACACTTGTCGGGGAAGAGTAGGAGCAGCTATTGGGGACAACGAATTTCCACCCCAGGCTCCAGCTGCAGGAGTGGCCATGCCAGTTTACCTAGATAGGTTGACTTATGCGGAGGTGCGGACAGCTATGGCACAAATGTCTTAAGCCATCACTATGTAGGCTCAGGCTATGATGGCCCAAGCCAACAGACAGGAGGTTCAGTAGAAGAACCCAGCAGCCCACAATATGGCGAACAAGTTGTGAGATTTTATGAGGATAAATCCTCAAATATTTATAGGATCTAAGGCTACAGAGGATCCTCAAGAGTTCGTGGAGGAGGTCCAGAAGATTCTTGTGGCAATGGGTACACGAATACTGAGAAAGTTGAGCTGGCCTTATACCAGCTAAAGGATATTGCACAAGCTTGGTGCAAGATGTGGCAGGATAGCAGGATGTTGGGAGGAGGCCCAATAATGTGGGAGTCGTTTAAGACAGCCTTTATTCAGAGGTTCTTCCCTATAGAGATGAGAGAGGCTAAGGTTGAGGTGTTCATCAACCTTAAGCAGGGCTCGATGACTGTCAGGGAGTATTCCCTAATGTTTGTTAAATTTTCCAGGTACTCCACATCCCTTGTGTCGAAAAACAAGGACGAGATGAGCAGGTTCCTTCCAGGAATCTCAGAGGATTTTGAGAAGGAGTGTGGGGATGCGATTCTCCATTACAACATGGACTTGTCCAGGATGATGGTGCATGTTTAGCATGTTGAGTACAGCAGGAACAAGAGGTGAGTCAGTGAGTTCAGGAGACCTAACCCTTCTTACCAGACATGTTCCATCGGAGGTGGTGGCAGGAGTACTTTCGGAGTTCGTGATCAACCCAGATTTAAGAAGGGGCATTAGAGTTCAGCGAACTCTAACTATCAGAGGAGTGCTGCACCCAGAGGAGATAGACCCGACCCCAAGAAGGGCGATGGAGGTGATGTCCAGCGTCCTTGAAAGGAATGTGGTAAGTGGGGCCTTATTCACCGTGGAGAGTGCCGACTAGGCCCAAATGCCTGCTTTGGTTGTGGAAAGAGCAGACACATGGTCAGGGACTGTCCATAGAATAGGGATCAGGCTAGAGGTAACGCTTAGCCTAGGCATAATCCGCATAATGCTATTGCAGCTGAGCCTCCTAAGAGGAACCGATTCTACGCCTTGAAGGGCAGGGAGGATCAGGAGAAGTCTGCTGATGTGGTCACATGTATGCTGCAAGTCTACTCAATCTCTGTTTATGCTTTACTTTATCGAGGGTCTACGCTTTATTTTATGACTCCCTTACTTGCTCTTACTTTTGAAACACTACCTGAGGTTTTGCATGATCCCATGGTAGTTAGTACTCCCTTAGGAGAAAATGTAAGAGTTGATAGGGTTCAAAAAGACTGCCCAATAGTATTATGTGGAAAGACTATGTGCAGATCTTGTTTATTTACCCATGAATGACTTCGATATTATTCCTAGTGTGGACTGGCTCCATAAATGTTATGCCATCATGGATTGTCGTAGTAGGGTTGTGAGATTTCGTTTCCCTAATGAGGTAGAGCTGGTCTTGGAGGGGTAGAATTCGAGTCGTTCAAGTCCCTTGATTTCGAACCTAAAAGTTAATAAAATGATGTCCAAGGGATTGTTAAACCATCTTGTGAGTGTCAATTATCTAGATTATGACATTCCTTTCATAGACTCTGTGCCTGTAGTGAATGAGTTCCAAGATGTTTTTCCCGATGATTTGGCTAGAGTCCCTCCCCCTCAAGAGATTTATTTTGGTGTCGACATAGATCCCGATACAAAACCAATTTCAATTACTCCGTATAGAATAGCCCCAGCTGAACTCAAGGAGTGAAAGTTGCAGGTAAAAGATCTCACTAATAAGGGCTTCATCCAGTCGAGCATATCCCCTTGGGGCGCTCCAGTGTTGTTTTTTGAAAAAGAAAGATGGAAAACCTTAGAATGTGTATCGATTATCGGCATCTGAACAAAACCACTATAAGAAGAAGAATCCACTTCCAATAATAGATGACTTATCCAATCAGCTCCAAGGGTCTAGTTTCTTCTTGAAGATTGATCTTCATTCCGGGTATCATCAGCTTAGGGTTAGTGATAAAGATATCCCAAAAATAGCCTTTCGTACCCGTTATGGTCTTTATGAGTTACTAGTCATGTCATTTGGTCTCTCTAATACACCAGTCGCGTTTATGGATCTCATGAATCGAGTCTTCCGTGAATACCGTGATTCTTTCTTCATAGCATTCATTGAGGACATCCTCATCTACTCTAAGACCAAAGAAGAGCATGAACAACATTTGAGACTAACGTTGCAGGTACTTAGGCAACATCAGTTGTATGCCAAATTTAGCAACTGTGAATTCTGTCTTAGATCAGTGACCTTCCTGGGTAGTGTTGTGTCCGATCAGGGTGTGTAGGTGGACCCCAGGAAGACTGAGGCAGTTAAGAACTGTCCAACACCGCTTACTCCCACCAATATTTGTACCTTTCTAGGATTGGCTGACAACTACCGCAGGTTCGTGGAGAGTTTTCGTTCCATTTCTGCCGCACTGACAGCTTTGACTAAGAAATAGGCCAAGTTCGAATGGGTGGAGACTTAGGATAAGAGTTTCCAGAAGGTCAAGAACAGACTCACTTCAGTCCTTGTGCTTACGTTGCCGAAATGTGGTGAGAATTATTGTGTTTATTATGATGCATCGAGGGTTTGTTTGGGTTGTATTCTTATGCAGGGTGGTAAGGTGATAGCCTACGCGTCCAGACAACTCAAGGTTCATGAGAAGAATTATCTCACTCATGACCTGAAGTTGGCCGCTGTAATGTTTACAATGAAGATGTGGAGGCATTACTTGTACGTAGTGCATGTGGATAAGTTCACATACCACAAGAGTATCCAATACGTGTTCACGCAGGGGGAGTTAAATCTACGTTAGCGGAGATAGTTGGAGTGTTTGAAGGACTATGACATCAGTTCCACTACCATTCAGGGAAGGAAAATGTTGTAGCTGATGCTTTGAGCAGGTTTAGCATCGGGAGTACAACCCACATTGATGATGGGAAGAAGGAGGGAGTGAAGGATGTACACAAACTGGCCTGACTGGGTGTGCTGTTGATGTCTTCTACTAGTGGGGTTTTTTGAGTTTATTGAATTTATGAATCATCCTTGGTAGCTGAAGTCAAGAAGGCTCAGCATCTTGGTCCTTTGTTGATGGAGTTGAATGAATCAGTGCTGTTAAAGATGAATGAGTCCTTTGCTTTAGGAGGTGATGACGTACTTAGGTACCAGGACAGGCTGTGTATACCAGATGTGGATAATTTGTGAACCAAGATTGTTGCAGAGGCCCATGGGTCCAGGTATTCGATAAATCCAGGTTGGACCAATATGTATCATGACCTCAAGAAGATATACTGGTGGGATGGTATAAAAAAGGACATTGCTGAGTATGTGGCCAGGTGTCCTAATTGTCAGTAGTTTAAGGCCGAGCACCTTAATCCTAGTGGTCGCACTCAAATAATTGAGGTTCCGACTTGGAAGTGGGAGGACATTAACATGGACTTCGTGGTTGGTCTTCCGAGGAATAGGAGAAAGCATGACTGCATATGGGTTATTGTGAACAACATGACTAAGTCTGCCCACTTTATGACGAAATGAACATTCACGTAAAGGGGTGAGTAATTGTGAAAAACTAATATGCTAAAGTTAATGAATGTGGTGACTATATGATAAGAGGCTAATATCAAGGACGAGATCAATCTCAAATGATCCAAAGTAAATGTTACAAAAAAACCGTACTCACCTATGAGAATGTAAGTTTAATAAAGAGACCAGTCTCTATGAAACACTCTAATGAATGTATTAAGATTAATGCACACTTAATACTAATGATGAGATGAAAAATCATCTAATGAGCAATGATCCCCTCATGCTAGAATCCATGATCTATGATGTGTGAGATGAACGTAATGGAAATTTATATGGAGCACCGATATGTTAGGTATGAGTCGCAATTCCTTCTTTCGGTAAGGTAGAGGTTCGTGTAAATCTCATGAGATGAGACTGTCCGTTTAAGAGGGTATGGATCTCATTATATCTCCTATTTGAACCTATGCAACTAACATAGGGTTCAACTAGGGTTCATTTCCCTATACACGCTAGCATGTTTTGGATTCACTTTGGCCAATGATTCTACCTCATTTTGGTGTGGGGCAGAAACTGAATTTCATGGAGCGCACATGATCTATGTCGTTTAAAGTTAAAGTTCCCAAAAAAGAGGCAAACTTCAAGTAATGCACACAATGAAATGAATGATAACAAAGGTGTTTTGATAGGATATTCAAGAGGTGAACTAGACTCAAGTAATGACACTAGGTCATTATTGGTCATTGCACAGTGAACCCGATGAATGTCTTAAACAAAATCAAAGGTATATGAATTAATTAAAATGATGTACGTATGAATGAATGAAGCAGACTCTATGTTTGATAAAGAAGGCTCCCAAGTTGAGGTCCGATATTTTGAGTCCTTAGATGGGAAGTCCTAATGCTATGACCGTGATTCCAAGGTCTCATGGCATAGAATGGATGATATGTGATATATATGTGTGTGCTGTATGAATTATGTTATGTGTTGTGTCCAATACGTAAAGAATGATAATGCATGTTACTTTCATAGCATGACTTTCCTAATCTGATTTGGCAAGTTAACTTGGCTTTCCATAATTCATATCGTTAGGAGAGAGCTATTCTAAATCATGCAGCTCCTTAGTGTGTACTTACATACAACCATACTTAGTACAAGTGTGTGCTAATCCCATACAATCCTCTACTTTTAGGTACAAGTACAGGTGGACGCTAGAGCATATGAGACTACATTGACACGATCCGAACGTGGAGCATTCATCAGGACTTGGTAGGCCCTTATGATTCCAAGGATGCTTATGTTTTATATTCTATCTTATATGTAAGCATGACCTAGTGGAGGATATTCCACTAGAGTTTCTTTCTTACATATTTCAGACATTGTATTGGTGCCATTTTGGCAACTTTATTTTTATGCAGCTATGAACTATTTCCTTCATTTGAATATTTCATTATTAGATGGTTGTTGTGAATGATGTGATGTAATGCAATTCTTACTATGAAGTCTATGTATACTTCGAGGCATCAAATGTTTTAAATTTTCTGCTAAAATTAACCTATACGATGTAATAATGACGTATGTAGGCTTGTCTACGACCTCCTAGAGGTCAACGATGCCATTTTCGTCTAGGGTAAAAATCCTGGTTGTGACAGAACAATTCATTTTTAAAAATCAAAAAATTCCTTACAAATTCTCTACAACTCCATTGGAGCCAAAATTCAAGGAAGGGATTTGATTGGAGAATTTAGTTGTGATTCTTCATCAAATTGGAGGATTCACTTCATTGAGGTATGGATTTTAATCCTTGAAACTCTATTCATCAAGTATCTAAACATTAAAAGAGCTTTCTAATGTTTTTCGAAGTTGAACTTGTCCAATTTCATGATATATCCATGGGTTCTTTCAATAAAGGTTTTAAAGCAATGTATACTGATCGAATTGTTATTAAATTGATGATTTTAACTCAATTAACTTATGAACCCATGTAATTGATGAACCCTAGTTTATGACTACTTTATGGGTTAAGTGATTTGGACTTAATTCTTATGAATTCTAGTGTAGTTTTCTATGGTCTATTGAATGGTAAAATAATTGAATTGAATTTATATCTAGGTTTTATTAGATTGATTAATATATATTGAATTGATCTACATTAATTGAATATGATAGTTTATGTATGAATTATTGGTTATGGCTATGGGTAAGAGACTTATGGTATTGAATTAGATGATTTATCATATGACTGAAGTGGTGAGACTATAGTGTTGGTACACTGCCCTAATTCTCTTTATTTTATGTTAATTAGAATTGAAATATATTTTGGTTTGTATGGTCAGCTTATGGTTGCGGTCTTATGTGCTTTACTTGCAATTGATGTGGCCTTGGTGGCGTTGCTTTATGTATTATGATGATCATGGCCATGTCGGCAAACTACAAGAAGTACTATGATGATTTGTGTAGTTGAGTTATGTAATGTATGATCATATCTATCTACATGTGAAGTTATGTAAAAGTATGTGTTCCTTCTATGTGTATTAGGAGATCATGTTAGACTATGACTATGTGCTTATGTGTGTAGTGTTAAAGTTGATACATGAATGTTCCTATTTGACTTTATGAGTCTGTGATGGTTATGATGATGATGTTATAGTAATGTATTGGATGACATAAAGATGATAAGGGTCATTCCTGAGTGATTCAAAGAATGATATGCTATATGTATTAAAGTAAAGTATGTTGTGTCTTCTTTTGTAGACTTTTATCCCTTACTTGATTAATGTATAAATGATACGTGAATATGAGATGTCTTGACTAGGTAAGCTTAGTGAACCCTTGTCATGTATGAATGAATGATATGTGAGACCATAAATGATGTTATGAAGGTCATTTACGTGAAACCTTAAGCCTACTGGTAAGGTTATGAATGTTGAAGTCGAGAGCCGTAATGGTATCCTTCATGTAAATCAATGGTGGACTTAGGGTTGATTGAATGGAACGACATCATATCATCCTTAGGAAAGTCATAATGAGCAATCTATGTTGCCATTGTAAGGTAGCCCTAGTGGACCTCTTTGGTGGAGTGGATGTGATCGGGTTATGAACAAGATAAGGAACCCCTTTGTATGAACCTTTAATATAAATGACTATATGAGAACAAAGTCTACAACCGAGTGAGTATGATATGGGAAGTAGCTCTACTTGATAATGTGACTAGAGTACTATGTAGCTCTACTTGAGAATAGTTTAGGTGGTGGTATGATACGCTATCTATACATTGCACAATAGGATTTTAAGGTGTTAGTTAGAGTCCCTAAGTCTTCTAAAAAACATTACTTGAGTGTCCTTATGTAATGAATGAGTCTTCAATGAACTAAGGAATGTATTACTTAAGTTCATAAAGCATGTTAAATGAATATGTACATATCTGGATTAGTTAAGGGTTCTCTAGTTATGGTGTGAAGGGGGCATCGGAATGGTCACTTCGTATCTTACCTAGATAAGCCTTATGAATAACTCTAGATACAGAAGATGGTTGATTATGTATACATGAACTAATCCTTAGGTAGTCTTAAGGATTACTTAGATAATCTTGAAGAGGTCAAACATGGACGTTATCTTCTCGATTAACTTAAGTAAGTCTTTTGATCGTCTTTGGAAGGAGAATGTCATATAATCTATATGTTGTTGTGTTAAGTGAGAATTATTCTATATTAGGTATTCTATAGGATCTTTTAGTTTGTGTATAAGGGATTGTATAGGCGGTCACTTCACAACTCACTCAAGTGAGACTTAGAATAAACTATCGTAGCAGGATCTCATGTTGATTTGATTGATGTATTTTTAGTGTGTGTCTCATTATAAGTGGTCTTAAGGATAATTTAGGTGTTCCTAGAGAGGGTGTGTGGGCAGTCTCTATTTGTCTTACTTAAGTGAGTCTTACGATATATGTTAGTGAGAGGATTTCATGCTAGAAGGTGTCTAAGGAGAAGTTGAGAACTTCACTGTAACCTTCACTTTGACAGTGAATTGAGTCATTGTAAAGTTACATGGTATCACTGTATTGTTCATAAAAATGTGATAAAATGATTAAGTGATTTATTTTGTGTTTCTAAGGAGTTAAATGTTTTTCTTATGATTATGATATGACGTTTTAATCAAAAAGAAAATATTTCCAAATAAATGTCCGTTTTCATGATTTTTATGCATTATGTCATACTTAGTACATGTGGTTGTACTAATTCAATGCTTTTATCCATCTCTAAAGAGATTGATAGGTGAAGGTGCTTTTGAAGAGCTAAGCTTGGATTAGAAGATCGTTAACGCAAGTTGAAGTATATCCTCATTTGACTCAACGGCATAGATGTCTTTTATCTCTCTTTATGAAATTATTGTAATAGACTTAGTAGTACTATATTTCCATTCTGTATGGGCCATCTCCTAAGTACTCTTGTGTCTAAGATTTGATGCAATGAGACTTAATATTTCCTATGAATATTATATGAAATACTATTTAAAGACTTATATTATGTTATGAAAATTTTTACTTCCGCACTACTTTTCATATGTTTATATGTGATGAATGATAGGAAAGGGTTTGTACAAGACCTCCGAGAGATCAAGTACGCCGGTTGCATTCCAAGAGTGCCATATATCTCGGGATGTGACACTAAGTGCGAAATTCGGTGTTGTAAAACCTTTCATCGATGGAAGGTGGTATACCGGCCAAAGTAAAACAAAACATAATCATAGCTTTCTAGGTGGATTAACTAGCTAGTCTTCCTATGGGGGCAACATAGTTCAAGAACTAAGAGATAGGTATAATCGCTCTACATAACACTTGGAAATTGGGGCCTCCTCTCATGGGAATCTATTGGATGACTATCCCTCATTGGGAAGTGAACTCACCATGTGGAACCAGAGGGTGAATCTTCCTCTATGGGAAGTCATCACCTCTCTTTGTCAAATTCACTCGATTCTAAGATTAGTCCCTTTTTAAATGTTTTTAATGTCTTTATTAATCACCGTAGCTTATTGTAGGTCATAGGGTCTACCCTTGTATATTCATCATGATCATAGCTCAATAAGATTTGCATGAGTATAATTCTTTAAGTACAATTCATATAAGTGAGGTTAGCACATTAATATATCACTTCATGATAAGGCACATTGATAAATCATTCACCATCCTCATAACATTTATATCTTAGCCAACACCTCACAAATCATAGTCAAGATATTTCAATTCAACATTATAACACCCTATTAATCCTAATACAAGGCATAATCCAATACTACATCATGACTTAATCACAATTAACCATAATTTGAAGTAAAGGATAGGGATCATTAGACTTACCAAGTCTCATTCATAATTAATCATAAAGGTCATACCATCAACCCTTAACTCAACCCAATTAGGGTGTTGTTTCATCATAAAACAATAACAAACATAATAACAAGGCTAATTGAATTACTACATCACAATTCATCACTTGTTCATAACATCAGATATGATAATTAGGTCAATTAACAACATACTTCATAACCTAGATCAACTTCTCAAGAACGAGCATGATAGGACTATAATTCATCCAAATCTATTCATGATTAATACAATAACATCATCTAGTCGTAATTAAATTAATAACCAAGTCAATTGAACCAACATTACACATTTCATATCAAGTTCATAACCTAGGGTTAAGGGGTGAAGGTCATCCCCTACAACTACACCAAACCATAAAGATATATTATAGTTAAGTTAGAATACATTCATAATATAAAAAATAAATCACAAACAAATTAATTCACAACATCAAATTCGTATTGGATAAAACATTCTTGTAAACCAAACTTTAGAAATCAAATTGATGGAGCCCTTTGAGGAAAGAGGTATCAAAGGTGAATGAGATCCCATTCCTTACTAATAGATGGAGATTTATGGAGGAAATCGACTCATTCCATCCCTTTAACAACCTCTTGTTTGGTCTTCAATGGGGTTTCTTTCGAAGAGAGAAAGAAGAGAGAAGGAAGAAAGTTTTAGGTTTGTGGAATTATGAGAGTTTTAGGTTAGACTAATTAGGTTAGGGCTTTATATAGGGTGTTAAATATGTTAATTAGACCTCCCTAATCCACCAACTAATTATTTAACCCTTTAATTAATTAATTGGAACCAACACAAAACGTGCAGAAACTTTGGCCCTCTCAGACAACACCACGATTGATGGATCGTGGGTCAATCGATAACCAGTCCCCCTTCCGTGCTGCACATCCGTTTGTAAGTTCAGAGAGTGTACCAAATGGAACATTATAAAAAATGTCTAAATGTTGGTCGACGAATGGCATCGATGCCCAGTCTATAAACCTATGCCCCGTCGTTTCCCCTCGTGGGTGCACACTGCCAAGGTAGTCTTTTATACAATAATCTAAGGGTCCTCCTCAAGGGCCCTTGGTTAGTCCTTGGTAAGTCGTGCCCGGATGTTTCGACTATGAATAAACTTGAATACATGGTAAACACCCTTCCACCAATTTTCATCATTTTCCAACTCTTAAAAGCAAGTCAAATATGCTAAGGCACGCTAGTACCTCATTGAACTAGTTTCCAGACGTCATGAACGTTTTGGTTTCTAGACTTCCTAATTGACTTATAATCATTAAATTGGACCTTAAAACTGTGTTTACACCTTATGATATTTATGTTAGGCTCTACAACACGTCTTGGATTTTTGAAGTAATACATTATCCCCCCCTTAGGAACATTCGTCCCCGAATGACACTAAAATCTTTTGAAAGGATGGAATAGACTCAAGAATAGCAGCCCAACCAAAAAAAATACATAACAAAATCAATCACATCATCTATTAAAGGCAATCCAAAAAGCTTGAATTACAACTCATAAGGCTCAACATTACATTATGAGAAATATCCTTCTAAAAACAACAGGAGCTCAACATAGAATTTATGACTAAATTATGAAAAATTTCAACTTACAAACTTTCTACATATAATTTAAGAAAGATCCACCATACAAAAATGCACAACATAACTCAAACAAGAGAAAGTGCAAAATTATTAGCATAATGCACTGTAAGCCACTGTAACAACATCAAAAAATACACACTTTGAAAAACTTCACCAAAAATCAAGAAACTTCAATATTTAGTCATAATTGTAATTATTAGTGAGAACAACTTATCTTAGTTATCAAATAGATGAGGGTAACGGGACTTCATGTCGGCCTCGGCCTCCCATTTTGCACCCTCAACTACGCGATTCTTCAATAACATCTTTACGGAAACAAACTTTCTATTCCTAAGCTTTTTTACTTGTTTATCATGTATTTGAACCGGAACTTCCTCATAAGAGAGGTTATCCTTCATACTAAGACCCTCAATAGGGAGAATAGATTCGGGATCACCGATACACTTCTTAAGCATGGAAGCATGGAAAACCAGATGAACCGAAGCCAATAATTCACTAGGAGTTTTAAATTCATAGGCAACCTTACCGACCCTTTGAAAGATTTCATAGGGACCCACATAACGAGGACTCAACTTCCCTTTAATGCCAAATCTAAACACCCCTTTCATAGGTAAAATTTTCAAATACACCTTATGACATTCTTCAAACTCTAAATCTCTTATCCTTTGATCGACATAAGACTTTTGCCGACTGTAAACCATTTGCAAGCAATTACTTATCATATGAACTTTCTAAAGTCTTATAAATCTAATCGGGACCAAGAAGCGAAGGCTCACCCACTTCAAAATATCCAATAGGAGACCTACACCTCCTACCATACAAGGCTTCACAAGGATCCATAGATATGGATGAATGGAAACTATTATTGTAAGCAAACTCCACCAAAGGAAATTGTTTATCCCAATATCCGTTGAAAATGAATAATAAAAGCCCTAAGCATATCCTCAAAAGTTTGAATATTACGTTCTACTCGACCATCCGTTTGGAGATGACAAAGCGATGCTTAGCTTCATCTTAGTACCCAACCTCTCTTGTAATGACCTCCAAAACCTAGATGTGAATTGTGCACCCCTATCCTATATAATGGATAACAAAATACCATGGCGACACACAATTTCATCTATGAATATCCTTGCATAATCTTCCGCCGAATAATTAGACTTCACGGGAATGAAATAGGCGGACTTGGTCAACCTATCCACAACCACCCATATAGAGTGATATTGCCTTTCAGTGCGACAAAAACATACTACAAAATCCATATTGATGTCTTCCCACTTCCAAGTAGGAACTTAGATTTCTTGTAGTAAACCACCCGAATTTTGATGTTCGGCTTGATACTTAGCAATAAATTCATCAATCTCCTTTTTCAAACCATCCCACCAAACTACTTCCCTAAGGTTATGGTACATTTTTGTCGAACCCGGATAAATGGAGTAACAATATCCATGGGCTTCCTCAAGTCTCAGGTTCCTCAAACCATCTACATTGGGAACACACAACCTTCCTTGATACCCCAAGACATCCCCCCAAGGAGAATTACTCATGAAGCTTACCAAGAACTGATTCCTTCAACTCCACCAATGGTTGATCAAGGTATTGTTTGAACTTCGCCGAACAACCAAAGACTAGTAGGAGTTATGATGGACCATAAAACCACCATTCGGAGAATTTTCCACTAGGAACATCTTCACTAGGTATTTCTTGGCTTCCTTTATATGAGAAACACTACCCATGGTCATAGGACTTAGAGCATCAGCAACCATATCGGCCTTGTCGGGGTGCTAGAGAACACTCGTGTCATAATCCTTCAACAATTCAAACCACCTTCTTTGTCGGAGATTCTATTCCTTTTCGGTAAACACATATTGGAAATTCCTATGGTCGGTATACACATAAAAATGGACACCGTACAAGTAATGCCTCTATATTTTCAAGGCAAATACCATCTCCACTAACTCAACATCATGATCTCGATAATTTTTCTCATGCACCATAAGTTATCTAGAAGAATAGGCTATTACTTTACCATGTAGCATAAGAACACACCCTTACCCCACTCGAGATGCATCAAATTACACAAAGAAACCCTTTGTGCCCTCCGATAAAGTCAACACCGGAGCGGAAGTAAGTCTACCTTTCACGATTTTGAAGCTTCTGTCCCATGTCTTCGACCACTCAAATTTCTTATTCTTTTGGATAAAAGTTGTCAAGGGAGATGCAATGAACGCAAAATCATCCACAAACCTCCGATAATAACACAATAGAGCCAAGAAAATCCTAATGTCTGTTTGAGTCAATGGTCTAGGCCAATTTTTAACCACTTCGGTTTTCCTTTTATCAACCTCAACTCCCTCACTAGATATGATATGACCAGGAAAATCTACCGACCTCAACCAAAATTCACAGTTGCTATACATGGAAAATAATTGATTCTCCTTCAGCACTTGTAACACCACCCTCAAATCGTTCATGTAATCACCCTCATTTTTTGAATATACCAAGATGTCGTCAATAAAGATAATGACAAATAAATCTACGTAAATTTGAAACATCCTATTCATGAGATCCATAAATGTCAATGTGGCATTAGTGAGACCAAAGGACATTACTAATAACTTATAGTGACCATATCTTGCCTGAAATGCCATTTTTGTATATCCTCACCTCTCACCCTAAGTTGGTGATACCCCAATCTCAAGTCAATATTAGAAAAGTAGCTTGGCCCCTGGAGTTGATCAAATAAGTCGTCAATCCGAGGGAGAGGATACTTGTTCTTAATAGTGACTTTATTGAGTTGGTGAAAATCAACTCACATTCTAAGAGACCCATCCTTATTCTTCACAAAAAATATCGTATCACCCCATGGACAAATACTACGTCTAATGAATTCTTTGTCTAGTAAATCTTTGAGCTGATCCTTCAACTCTTTCAATTCGGCCGGAGCCATCCGATAAGGAGGAATTGAAATGGGATTTATCTCTGGTAACAAGTAGATACCAAACTCAATTTCCTGTTCGAGAGGAATACAAAGAAGATCAATAGGAAAGACCTCCGGAAATTCCCTCACTACGGGGAATGACTAAATAGGAAGAATTTCGGAGACTAAATCATGGACTCTACTATATTGTATAAACACCATTTAGATACCATTTTACATGCTTTGAAACAAGAGATGATACGACCTCTGGGAATAGAATTTCTTCCCTTTCACTTTAAAATGGGCTCATTTTGAAAGTTGAACTTCACCACCCTCGTTCTACAATCACCTGATGCAAAGCAAGCATGCAACCAATCCATATCCAAAATGACATCAAAATCGAAAATATTGATTTATGCTAGTTCAATATAACAAACTCTATTGGGAAACATCATTATACAATTTCTATGCACCCTTTTTGCAAGAATCAACTCACCACTGGGATAGACACTACAAAAGGTTCATGCAATATATCGAGCAAAATATAAATCTTGCTCACCTCTAGAGCGGAGAACATAGATGACGTTCATCTTAGGAGAATCATTAGAACCACTTGCTTGATTTGACCACCACCCTGTCTTGACCCCTTACATTAGGGCAATCCCTAACCTATCCTCCACGCTTGCCCACTACCAATGCAAATGCCCATTCCAACTAAGCATTCTCCTCCATGACCTTTTCCGCACTTGGCACAAGGATTCTTGTTTTGTTAACTAGTATACCTTCCCTTATTAGACTTAGGGTTAGGCACCCTATCATCCCTAGCCGTAGGGAACTTTTGAAGGAACTTGATTAGAAACCGTCTTCTTTAACCTAGGCTTGTCTTGAATATCATGCCTAACCTTTGAAGAACCACCATCAAAAGATCTTGCCCTCTTGGCATCTATACTCTTCCTCTTAGCCCTTTCCTCTTCCACGTGTTGAGCATGAACCATGAGACGAGAAATGTTCATATTATCATGTAAAATAGTCTAATGACATCCCTCTTGAAAATCATCCAGCACCCCCATCACAAAACTACTCATTTCATCCATAGGATCGAAAACTAAAGAAGGACCACGTTTTGAAAATTTAGTGAATTTCAAGGATTATTTAAGAAACTCATACCTCCATGACGAAGGTTGATGAACTCCACCATTTTAGCTTCCCTCTTCTCCCCCGAAATGAATCAAACAAGAAAAGCCTTCTTTAGCACTTCCTGAGTCACGGGTCCACCTCTTAAAGGCCTAGTGCCCCTCAATTGGACATACCATGTTTGAGACACATCCTTCACTTGATAAGTGGCTAACTTGGCCTTCTCACTAGTAGTCCACCCCATAGCATAAAGGATCTTGTAGATTTCATAAATGAACACTTGGAGGTCTTCTTAAAAATCGGAACCATAGAAAGTAGGAGGATTTATCCTAGTGATATCAAATAAATAGGAGGGCATGGTAGTTACTTGTTGGTGTGCTCGGGATACAACCTCCGGATTAGCTTGGGTCGTCATGTCTTGGGCTTGTGTAGTGGTGGCTTGTGCTTTGGTAGTAATGGCTTGAGGAATTTTTAAAGGAGCATCCCTTATGGCCTCATCCGTCAAAGGAGGTGGATTGAACGGGACTTGGTCATCATTCACATCTTCTTCAAGAGGAGGAACTTGATCACCATAGGGAGGAACTCCCATATTGGCAATATCTTGTTCAAATCTTGGTGCCGCATTCCTATGAGTATTCATTGCCTATAATCACAATAAGATGATTGGATGCAAAAGCACATAGATATAACAGTCTAAAGTCACGATATTGGACTTCCAAGAAAGTGAGAGTTTCCGAATCACCATATATATTCCTATTCGTAAGTGTGGCGTGCTTCACAATTATTTATACAAATCCACATAGACGTGGTTGATAGAGACACCGACTCAAAGATATTTAACCTCATGCTCTGATACAAAGTTTGTCACATCTGGTAATACACCCTAGGTGTAACCGGCGTCGTCATCATCTTTGAGGACTATGACTAGCCTCTTAGCTTAGATAATTACATTCATATGTCAAATTTGGCGGAAAATTAAATACTTTTTAGTACATCTACATTAAGGTTTGCATTGACTTCTACATACATATAACAGATATATATCGAGTATACATAGAGCTTTCTTATAGGAAGATTACTTAGTTTACTACTTTAATTTCACATTGTCATATAGAATATAACATAGTCTCAAAATAGTCGTTTCATCTCCTAACCATCTAATAAGAGTACACCAAATTTGGTCTATCCCATATATCAATACAATAAGACCACATATAGGTCATACAATGTTTAGTACTCAAATGAAAGGAAAGAAGCATAAGATTCTTAATACTAAAACAACTTCATAGCTGGCTATAGGCATTGCAATCAGAAAGCAAGGACCTACCCAACTTGGATGATCAAGAATTCCAAGTCATTTTCAAAGTCGTCTCCAAAATCCTTTCAACGACCGTAAAATAAAATGTTGGGGAAAATGAAAAAATGGGGTTAGCACAGATCTTATACTAAGTATGAGACCATAAGCGCACATATCTTGAAATCATACTAAGAAAAGGGACATTGCAATAAGTATGCACTTATATTAAAAACCTTTATACACATTCAATAAGACCATACCAATTAATTTGATACATTCGTTAAGTCCAAACCATCAACATATAAGACCAACAATACTAAGTCTAAAGTCAACATACATATCATATAATTGGACACATAGTCAAACAACTCTATAATCATGTCATATTAGCAACAAGTATAGATAGGAGTTCATTACAACATATAATTAAAGAAAGATAATCACCTATGAACCCTCATTATGTCCACTCCATGACAAAGCAAAGACCCATAATTTTACCCAATCAAGTAACCCAATAAGAACCATGACTGATATGAAACTTCACATAACATCTCATTTAAGAGTATATATCACCATACTTTAACACTAGAGACCAAATGCATGTTCATAGGATTAATCAACATCACATAGAGTCATTTACATGTAAGATCATCATATTAACACCATTTACATTTATAAGCATGTACATACATAAGAGAAACCTGCTAAGGCTTCCCTCAAGGCAAACTAGTGCAAGGCATAGATAGAGTCCCATACCCCTACCTAGGCTAAGTCAAACCTCTTAAGTCACCCTAGTTTGTTTGTACTTCATTACTTTATTATAGTATAGGGAATACTTTCCTTAACCGACATAGACCACAAGAGCTAAGTGTTGAATCAAGTGTTGTAAAACCTTACACAAATGGAAAGTGGTCAACCGTCAAAGTAAAATAAAACATAAATGTAGCTTTCTAGGTTGATCCACTAGCTAGTCTTTCTATGGGGGAAACATAGTTGAAGAACTGAGAGATATGTGTAATCCCTCTATATACCACTTGTAAATTGGGGCCTCCTCTCATGGGAATCCATTGGATGAGTATCCCTTATTGGGGAGTCAACACCACATGTGGAACTAAAGGGTGAATCTTCCTCTATGGGAAGTCATCACCTCCCTTTGTCAAGTTCAGTCGGTCCTAACCTAAGTCCATTTTGAAATATCTTTAATGTCTTTATTAATCATCATAGCTTATTGTAGTTCATAGGGTCTAACCCTTGTATATTCATCATCGGCATATCTCAATAAGATTTGCATGAATATAATCCTTTCATTACAATTCATATAAGTGATGTTAAAACATTTACACATCACTTTATGAAAACGCACATTGGTAAATCATTCACCATCTTTATAACATTTACATCTTAACCAATACCTCACAAATCACAATCAAGACATATCAATTAAACATCATACCATCCTATTAATTCTAATAGATGGCATACTCCAATATTGTATTATGAATTAATCACAATTAACCATAATTTGAAGTAAATAATAGGGATTATTAGACTTACCAAGTCTCCTTAATAATCCATCATCAAGGCATTAAGATCAACCCTTAAATCAACCCAATTAGGGAATAGATTCATAATAAAACAATAACATACATAATAACAAGGCTAATTGAATCACTACATCTCAATTCATCACTAGTTCATAGCTTAAGAGAAGATACTTAGGTCAATTCACAACATACTTTATAACCTAGATCAACTTCTCAAGAATTAGTATGATAGGATTATAATTGATAATAATCTGTTCATTATTTATACAATAACATCATCTATTGGCAATTCAATCAAGCAAGTCAATTGAACAAACATTACAAAACTCATATAAAGATCATATCCTAGGGTTAAGGGGTGAAGGTCATCTTCCCCAAATAAGACCAAACAATCAAGATTTATCTTAGTTAATTTAGAATAAATGTTAATCTACCCATAATATCCAAAATAAATCATAAACAAATCAATTCACAAGATAAAATTCGTATTGGATGAAAACCCACTTGAAAACCGAACTTTTAAAATCAATGTGATTGAACCCTTTGAGGAAAGAGGTCTCAAAGGTGAAAGAGATCACATACCTAAATAATTGATGGATATCTATGGAGGACCCTAGATGTCATTGTGCTCTCCACAACATTCACTCTAGGCTCTATACCCTTATTCACATGGGTAGTTAAGGCTCGGGCTAAAGGAAATAAAGTATCTCTAATCTCCCCATTAGTCATTTCCCGGGGAACCACCGGAACCTCATTACCTCCACCTACAATAGGGACTTGATCACTTTGCGCACCATGAGAACCCTGGCAAACCTTCTCAACTTTCTAAACATGAGGAGGAATTCCCTTATTTTGCCTTCCTACTTCGAACCTTCTAGCGGTCATCCTTCTAGTATTCATCTTGTATAAACAGAAGGAAAAACCATAAGAAAAGAGTATTGATCAATTTTACTGTACGGCACGACATAAGAATAGAAAAAAGTAAAACTCTATCATCCTATAGCCTCTCACCCATAGATGTGTTGCGACTCACATCGATGGTCAAGACTTTACTAGGCATGACTTGATGAGACTTTTCGATTCCTAAGACCACTTTCGTAATATATGCTGTGATACCACATTTGTCACGACCCAATATCACACACTAGAATCTAGGGCCAATATCGAGTCATGATGATGCCTACTTGACCTCTGGAGGTCTTGTACAAGACCTTTAATATCGTTCATCACATATACATATATGAAAAGTAGTGCAGAATTAAAACTTTTCACAAACATTCAAATATTCTTTCAAAACCTCTTTCATATAAATCAATGGGAAATACTAAGTCTCATGTCATCAAATCTTAGACACAAGAGTACTTGAGATATGGCCCATACAATAGAAATATAGTACTACTAAAAAGTACTTCAGAAAGAGTACTCTTGATTATGTAAAATTGATGTTTTCCTATATGTTTTTTTGTATACGATTTTAAAGGGTATGTTCATGAGTTTCTAATTGAATCTATATTCTTGGAAGTTTTCGGAGAGTGGCAAGTATCATTCGAGGACGAATGTTATCCAAGTGGGGGATATTGTAATTCCTCGAAATTGACTTATACGAAGATAGAGCCTAACACGGTTGTCATGATGGTATAAGGTCCTAAATGTTTCTATAATGTGGTATTGAGGCAGTGTCTAGAGTTTTAGGTGCATTGTAAGTCTAACGTCAAGGGACGACGAAGATGTTCGATGACTAAGTCACCTATGTGCCTCATTTGTGTTTATGTGCCTATATGTGTATTTCATGAGTTAATGAGGTCCTTATATGAGTTATAATTTTTTTATAGGCAGTGTGTTAATTTTGGTGAAGTTTGGAAGTCAAACGTCCGTGAACGTCCATGACGTTCAAAAGGTTTACCTTCAAACAACCTTGTGTATTTTCACATGTTTCATCGAGTTTTATGTGTTCGTTTTCAATGAAATTGATGTGGGAGGTCCTAAAATTCTATATGAACATCTTTGTTTTGAAAAAATTTGGGTGAAAGTCACCATCGACCAACCAATGGTCCTTGAAGAAGGACCCTTCTCTAGAGCCAAGGTTGTCTAGACCAGGCCCCAAACGACTGAGGAAAACAACAGCTAGTGGGCTAGTGTTCGCCCCGTCGATGGATGTCGTGGGTCAAGAGTTATCCTTGGGAGCGCAATCTCCCAAAGGCAAGTCTCTGAACCAAACAACGAGATGCCAATATTGTCCGTTGATTGACAAATGGTATTTCGACTGGGCAATCATCGATGGTACTGGTTCTTGCGCAGGTTTACTGCAATGTCTAGGGGTGAAGTTGTAGATTAACCCTACATCCAAATAAAAGAAAGGGTGGTTACTTAGGGGTATTTTGGATATTCTAAACATGTTTATAAGCCTTAAACACTTAGAAGAATTCATTCTTCAAAATTAAAACCCGAATTCTCTTAGAAATTCTCTAAAACTCCATTGAAGCCAAAACTCAAGAAAGTACTTGGATTGAAGAATTTAGTGCAGATTATTCATCAAATTGTTGGATTTACATCATTGTGGTATGGATTCCGATCATTGAAACTATATTCATCAAGGAGCCCAACATTCAAAGAGTTCTCTAGAATTTTCAAAGATGAACTTGTTCAATTTTATGATCTATACATGGGTTCGTGGATTAAAGGTTTTAAATCATTGTATAGTGATTTAATTGATGTTAATTAGATGTCTTTAACTCAATTAACCTATGAACCCATGTAATTGATAAACTGTAATTTTTTACTACTTTACTGGTTAAGTTATTTGGACTTAATGCTTATGAATTGAGTGTAGTTTTGTATGGGCTATTGAATAATGTAAGAATTGTATTCAATTGATACATAGGTTGTCTCAGATTGATAAATCTATATTGAATTTACCTAGATTCATTGAGTATTATGGTTTTATATTGAATTGATGTTCATGGCCATGGGTAAGGGGCTTATGGTATTGACTTCTGTTTTAGATTGAAGTGGAGAGAATGGATTGGTGCTACGCTGCCCTAATCCTCTATGTTTTTTTTAAATTAGACTTGTATTATGATATGAATGGTATGGTCCACTTATGGTTGCGGTGCTATGTGCTTTACTTGCAAATGATGTGGCCTTGTCTGCGTTACTTTATGTATTATGATGATTACGGCCTTGTAGGTACTACATGAAGTATAATGATGATTGATGTAGTTTATTTATGTGAAGTATGAGAATATCTATCTACATGCGTTCAATGTGAAAGTATGTGCTCTTCTATTGATGTTGTTAGGTGATCATGTTAGACTATGCCTATGTCTTAGGTGAGTAGTCTTGGATTTGATGCATGATTGTTCCTATTTTACAACATGAGTGTATGATGGTTATATTAATTATAACATATTATTGTATAAGATGACATAAATATGATAAGGGTCATTCCTAAGTTCTTCAAAAAATGATATGTTATATGTAATAAAGTGAAGTATGTTGTGTCTTGTTTTGGTAGACTTGTGTCCCTTACTTGATACATGTATGAATGATATGTAATTATGAGATGTCTTGAATAGGTAAGCATAATGACCCGTTGTCATGTATGAATGAATGATAGGTGAGACCTTAAATGATGTTAAGAAGGTCATGTACATGTAACCTTAATCGTGCCTAAGAGCTTTGTATATGGTGTCTTTCCCTTGTTCATTTATGTGTTGGTCATTCGAGTGGGACTTTCTGAAGATTGGGTTCACAGAGAGAAAAGATGAGATGTGACTTGTTAGATGAGGTGTGAAAGATGGTGTTGATGACCCTAGGTTGGTTTAGTTACCTTTTGAAGGGTATTGTAGTTGGAAATAACGTTAAGTTATTGAGTTAGAAATATGAAGGAGTGGTTGTTGAGATGGTTTAAAGTTTGTTTAAGACCCAACCATCGAAAAGAAAATGATGATATTTGAAAGAGTAAAGGTGAGTTTCTCCTAGTAAGGGGAATATAGTGGTTAGATGGTTAGACATTTGAAAGTCTTTAGCTTTCATGGAAAAGACGTTGGTGAGAGAGTATTAGTAAGGTTTAAGGTACTTTGAGGGAGTTCCTTGCAGTGGATGTTATGTTGACCTTATAATGGGTTTCTCCTATATGTGTGTGGGGAGGGGGGTTATGGTTAGGAGTGAGGTACCCTTAACCTTTTCTTATCTGTTTATTCTAGCCTAAAACAAAGAGTCCTTAGTAACTTAATTTATGTAGGAGTTTCTTTTATGAAAAATGAGTTCCAAAAATTCTCCTTATGATATGTATGTTTTGGTTGAAGTTTTGTTGAATGAGAAAATGAGTTTGCATGCATGGTATCTTCCACATAGTTCATGTGCATCTAGCTTAGGTTGCTAATTATTTCATGAAGCTGAATAGTGAGCATGTCTAAATTGGTATATAATATTGTTTTTTCGAGCATTTATATGATTTTTCTTAAGTGTTGCATTGTTAGATTATGAAGCATGTTCACTATAAGGAAAAATGGTGGTAACTATAAAGATTTTGTGAAAATGAATAAGTTGTTCTTTAACTTAAAATGATTCTATGGTGTCTAGAATTGATGTATATGAGCATGATAGTGTGTTGAGAATGAAGTTTCTCGTAAATTAAATAAGGAATGTGAGTCTTATGACATGATTAGTCATAGATTAGTTTCTAGCTTCTTGTTGTGTTGTGAGTCTATTGTTTATGTGAAAGTGATGTTTATCCTATAGGAGTATTGTGTGGTATGGTTATGTGCTGCTAGTCTTGAGTTAATCATCTTTTGATAATGTGTAACATGAAGCAAGTGACGTTCGAGGACGAATGTTGTCCAAGTGGGGGAGAATGTCACAACTCCAAAAATGACTTAGGTTAAACTAGGACCTAATGTTTGTGACATGAAGTCTTGAAGTCCTATGATTGTTTCAAATGATGTTTGAGGCAGTGTCTAAAGATTTTGGTGAAGTTTTAAGTCAAACGTCAAGGGATGACTAAGACTTTCGGCGACTAGTCCCTATGTGTCTTATGTGTTCTCATATGATTATGTGTGAGTAATGAGTTTATGAGGTCTTTATATGGTTTATAATAGTGTTTAGAGCCATCATGTTGAGTTTGGTACGATTTGGAGTTCAAATATCCAAGAACGTCTGGTGAAATTCGAAAGATAGCCATTTGACGTCCTTGTGAGTTTTGATGTGTTTTAGCATGTTCTGTGGCTTGTTTGATGTTGAAATTGTTTTGATATATTTCTAATACCTAGACGTCCGTGTTTAGAGGTTTAACGTCCCGGTAGGACTCCACCTAGGACCCACAAGGCGCCCTAGAAGGACGACCCCAGCTTAGAGCTCAACACTACTTGGCAGTGGCAATCGACTGCCCCAAATGACGGCCAGTCAATCAGACGACCACCCGTCAATGGGTGGAGTTGATGGATCCAAGTAGCCTGCAGGTTGGATAGCATCAAACACAACTAACAGACCCCATCAATGTGGCAAGGTCTCACCAACGGAACGTCGATGATAGGTAGTCGATGGTGCTGAAATTTCTGCCAGCTTTTTGTTAAGACTTGGTGGTTTTTGCAAAAATTCACCCCAGGTCTTCTTAAATAGGAGGACGGTTGTTTTTGGTGTTTATGGGTATTTTACGAGTATATAAGTCATTTAACTCTCATTTAAACCCTAGCGCCTAGATCAAAACCCATTCCCTCCCAATTTTTGTCCAATAACATCCATGGAAGCTCAAGGTGAAGATGGAGCCTGGATCTTCAATGGAGTTTCTTCTTAAATTATCATTGGGTTCTTCTAATAATGTATGTAAGTTCTTCATCTAAGTCTTTATATCACGTTATAGTCATTTTCAAAGATGATTTTCAAAGATGAAAAAAGGATCAAAAAGTCCAATTTCTACTCAAAGTCTTGGGTTCTAGCATGAAACATTTTCAAACCTTAAGATATGATATTAAATATGTATAATTGATATTTTCCAATGATATTATCCATGAACCTTGACCTTCACAAATCTCCCAATTTGATTAAATTATGGGTAAATTGATTATGTCTAACTAGTAATGAATTTATGTTTAGATTGTTATGGGCTATTCATTTATGTGTAGCTTATGATTGTATGGTTTATAGGCTGTCTTAATTTGATCCATTGAGAATTTTATATTCTTATATTCATTGTATGTTAATCTTATTGAATTGAATTGATGTTCATGGCCATGAGTAAGGGCCTTTGAGTATTGTATTGGTTGATTTAGCTATGGAAGGAAGTTGTGAGATTGGATGGGTGGTATGCTACCCTAACTTTCTTAATATTATGTATAACTTTTGTATTATAATGATGGTTGGTATAGTCCATTCATGGTGGCGGTTCTATGTTATTGATGTGGCCTTGTCAGCGTAAATTTATATATTAATATGATCATGGCCTTGTCGGCAACTACTTGAAGTATTATGTTGATTTTAGTAGTTGGTTTGTGTGAGTTATTATCATATTCATCTACCTATGACTAAGCTAAAAATATGTGTTTCTTCTATTTGATTTTGTTAGGTGATCGTGTTAGACTATGACTATGTCCTTATGTGTGTAGTCTTAAAGTTGGTGCATGATTATTCCTACTTGACTATATGAGTCTATGATGGTTATATTGATGACTCTATATTAGTGTATATGATAACTTAAAGATGATAGCGGTTCTAGAATCATATGCTATATATGATAATGTTAAGTTATTGGTGTCTTGTGTTGTTTACTTGTGTCCTTTACTTGATACATGTATGAATGTGAAAATGAGAAGTCTTGACTTAGGATGCTAAAGCCTCTTAGTCTTGTATGAATGAATGATGTGAGACCTTGAATTATTCTAAGAAGGTCATTTATGTGGAACCTTGAACCTAGTGGTAAGGTTATAAAACTTGAAGTGAAAAGCTGTAATGGTATCCTTCTTGTAGATAATGATGGACTCAAGTTTGGTTGCCATGAAGGACATCATATCATCCTTAGGAATGTAATTATGAGTTATCATTGTCACCATAGTAAGGCAGCCTTAGGGGACCTCTTTGATAGAGTAAATGTGATTGGGTTATGAACTTCATATGGAACCCCTTTTGTGTGAATCTTTAACGTAAATTACTTTATGAGAACAAAGTATATCACCGAGTGAGTATGGTAAGGGAAGTATCTCTAGTAAAAGGATGAGGCTAGAGTACATGTACCCATGTTCTACCATTGGCAATTAGAACATCCTCAATCAGAGTAGGTTACAACTCCGGAATCCATGCTTTGCTATCATGGTCTATGTTGGTTATTGCCTATTCTCATCATGTGGGAGACAAACTAGTATTGCAGAAGTTCTATGAAGCTTAGGTTGTTGTATGAGACACTATCTAGATATTGCACAATAGTCTTTGAAGATCATAGTGAGAGTGCCTAGGTCTTCTCCAAGAACAGTACTTGAATGTCCAAATGTGATGAGTGAGTATTAAATGAACTAAGGAATGTAATGACTTAAGTTAAGAAAGCATGTTAAATGAATGAGTACTTATGTAGAGTAATTAAGGGTTGTCTAGTTATTTGAGAAGAGGGCATATGAATGGTCAATTCGTATCTTTCTTAGATAACACTTAAGATTGACTCTAGTTAGGGAAGTTGGTTGATTATGTAGACATGATCCAAACATAGGTAGTCTTAAGGATTACTTTGATAATCTTGAAGAGGCCAATCATGGACGTTCTATTCTTGATTTAGTTGAGTAGGTCATTTGATAACCTTTGGAAGGATAATGTCATATTCTATGAATGTTATTGTGTAAAGTGGGAATGATCTTATCCTAGGTAGTCTAAAGGATCTCTTAAGTATGTCTGAAAGGGATTGTATGGGAGCTCGCTTCACAAATCACTCAAGTGAACCTGATAATTACCTTTGGTAGGAGAATCTCATGCCTATGTATTTGATGGATTGAAAGCATGTGTAGCTCATTATCGGTACGCTTAAGTATTATTTAGGTGTACCTAGAGAGGGTTTATGGGCGGAATCTCTTTGACATACTTAGTTGAGTCTTAGGATAGCTTTTAGAGAGGAGATTACATGCTAGAAAGTATTATATGTGTAGTTTAATGACTTCACTGTAACACTGAAGGAAGTCACTGTAACAGTGAATTAGCTCACCGTAAAGTGTTCTTTAAAATGTGATAAATTGCTTAAATAATTTATTTTATGTTTCTAAGGTGTTAAATGTTATACTTATGCTTATATTATTATGTTTTAGTCAAATTCATAAAAATCATCTTATTTATGAAATGTCCCTTTTTCATGGTTATTGCATGGTTTCCATACTTAGTGCATCTAATGTGCTAACCCTTCTTTTCCCCTGTTTACTAAAGTGTAAGGAATTTGAAGTCTTGATATGTCAAGAAGGATGGATATGTTTCTAAGGGTTGAAGATGAAGTATTGGTGAGTCCTCGTCGATTCCAGGACAATATCCACATGTTAGTTTCCACATGTTACTTTATGTCTATAGTCATTATTTTATGTCTTGTATGGGCTTCGTCCCAAGTGTTAAATACTCCAAATTTTAGATGGTTCAAGAAGAAGTTATAAAGATTTAATGTTTTAATGGAAGTCTTCTGTTTGCGTATTGATCGTGGAAAGAGTTCTTCTTGTGTGAAAAAAGTTTTCAATTCTTAATTATTTTAGAATTTTATTATGCAATAAATGATATGAGTGTCTTTAAGTGAGACTTCTTCAAGTCTCATTTGCCGTGTGGCGTCTCAAGGACGCCCTAACTTCCAGGGTGTACTTTTGGGTGGTTACATTATCAATCATCACTAGTGTCTGAAGTTAAAGAGAAACAAGACAAGGATACCATTCTTCTTGAGATGAAGGAAAATTTTCATATGAAAAATGTGTCGACTTTAGAACATAGGGAGATTGTGTATTGTGTAATGAAGGTATATTGTGTGTTCCTACGGTTGCTGAACTCTAATAGAGGATCATGTAAGAAGTTCATAGCTCCATATATTCAATCCATCCTTGTCCCACAAAGATGCATCATGAATTGAGAGAAGTCTATTGATGGATTAGTATTAATAGGTGTATTATAGAGTTTGTTGTCTAGTGACTAAATTGCCAAAAAGTCAAGTTCGAGTACCTAATACCCGGTGGTATGGCTCATAATATATAGATTCTAAAATGGAAATGAGAGATAATGAATATGGATTTCGTTACTAATTTTCAGTGATCTTGTAGAAAACATGATTTTATTTTGATGATAATAGATTGAATGACTAAATCAACTCAATTCTTGGAGATAAAGACTACACATTCAACAGAAGATTATACCAGATTATATATTTAAGAGATACACATTCATGGAGTTCTTGTATGTATCATTTCAGATAGAGGTGTGCTATTCACTACTCAGTTTTGGAAGTCTTTCGAGAAATGTTTGGGTTCAAAGCTAAATTTGAGTACTTCTTTCGATCCAAAGACAAATGGTCAAATACAGCGTACATTTTAGAATTAAGAGGATATGTTTAGTTATTCACTTACCCCTCATAGAGTTTTCATACAATAAGCGCTATCAATCTAACATTCATATCGCTCCATATGTGGCTCTTTATGGGAGAATATGTAGATCTCCTACACATTAGTTTGAGGTCGGTAAATTTTGGTTAATAGTACCAGACTTGGTTCGTCAAACTATGGAAAAAGTGAAGATCATTCAAGAAAGGTTAAAAATAGAGCAAAGTTGTCAGAAATCCTATATAGATGTTAGTAGAAGAAACTTTGTGTTTGAGGTTTATGAATGGGTTTTCTTGAAGGTTTCGCCCAAGAAGGGTGTTATTAGGTTTGAGAATAAGGGAAAAATAAGTCCCTGGAATATTGGTCCTTACAAGATATCCAAGAGGTTTGTCAATGTAGTTTATGAGTCTGAGCTACCGCCATTGTTTGAAGCCATTCATCCAGTGTTTCACATTTCTATGATGAAGAAGTGTATGGGAAATCCTTAACTTATTATACTTACTGACAATCTTGGTATTAAGGACAACCTATCTTATGAAGAGATATCCATTCATATTCTTGATCCTCAGGTTCGTAAGTTCATAAAAAAGGAGGTAAAATTTGTCAATGTCTTATGGAGGAACCAATTTTTTGAGGAAGCTACTTGGGATGTTCAGTAGGATATGAAGAAGTGACATACACATCTCTTAGCTTCATACGCAATTCCAAACCAACATAAAAAATCTATATTGGCACTCATTAAGTTGATGTGTTGAGTACATGTAAGTTGCACGCTGTGTACTCGAGTTGGAGTTGTTAGATGCTTTATATTTTTTCATGTTGTATAGGAGTGATCTAAATCAAGGAAAAATGTTCCCAAGGGGGTGATATTGTAACATCTCATACTTAGACAAAGCTAAATTTGAAAGAACTAAATCTAGAGTCTTGCAAGTTCCTCTTTAAATTGTATATTTTGGCTAAACTTCCAATGATTACACCATTTTGGACAAGATGATTTAGGTGTCCCATAAGATATCAAATCGAAGTTCATTGAATCCTCTTTCAAACCCCACTGAGTTTTCTAAATTCCATGTTTGAATGAAGGAGATATGCCTATTTATCTGCCCTCTCTTCCTTACCGCATTAAGCCCATACGTTTTGACTCACAAACATAGAACCCTAAGCCAAATGAAATCACTTTTCAGTCTCTCAAAAATGTTTAAGAAAATAAGGGAAATTTTCAAGAATATAAGGGGGAGATTTTACGAAGTTTTTCAAGGTTTTAGGAAATTTCAAAGAACTTTGTTCTTTTGAGTGACGTTTTCATAGTGATGGGTATGGTCATCTTTTTTCCAAATATGTATTTCTTTCGGTAAATCATCCATGAAATTATTATATATAGGTACTTCAGTAAGTCTTAAGGTTATGTGTTAATTTTTATCAATGGATTAATGTTGGATTGATAGAGTGAGTGTTTTGCAAAAGAGTGTTAGTCTTGGTTTAAATGAAGTGAGTTTTTGATGATTTTCGTTGGGTTTCTGAATTTACAGAATTTTGGGGTTAACTCATTTAGTTCAAGATAAGTTAGGTCATGTACTGAACAAGGAAATTCATTAAAAGTTCTAGGTCAGGTCACGGCTATTGTGCGGGAAAGTCTAGCGCAATGCGCCAGCAGTGCGCCCAATCAAACCCCTATTAAATGGAGGCTGGCGAGATGTACCTATAGTGTGGTCAATCAGAGCCCTAGTAAATGAAGGCCTGGCGGGATGATTAATAATTTTCAAAGACACTTCTTCTGATTCTAAGTCTCAATGATCATAAATAAGTATACAATCCCACTAAATCATTTGGGTCTAATCCGAAAAGGAGATGTGTTTTGAATTCAATTAAGAAGTATGAGTGTGGTCTAATTAGTCATACATATAAAATTTCTCTAAAAAAAGACATTAAATGAAAAGTGTGACACAAACTTCAAATGGGGAGTTTTGGTGTTACTGTAAACTACAAATTGTCACAAACAATTTGAAATAACAATAAGGAGATAGATTTTTTGGATGTGATCAATTATAGGCAAATATAGGCATATGGATAATTGAAACTACTAGTAAAAAAGAGAAATTAAGTTAGTAGGCTAGACTATAAGGGAGAATCGGGTTATTTCTTTTGAAAATCAACAAGCAAGAGAATGAAGAACAACACAAGCCTTAATGATCCACTCTTTTGAGCTAGATAGGTAGGATTACGTTTATGATTCACTCTATCGAGCTACCCTAACTCAACCCAATACACACAAATCATTAAAAATAATCTTAGTATAAAACCTCTCTCTCTCTCTCTCGCAAGACAAGATTACAAAAGTAGAATTGTGTTTCCAACTACAATTCTTAAATTAAACCACAACTAATGATTAAACTCACTTTAATTCAGCGTTTAAACTAATAACTAACAATACCTAAAAAAACATTCAACCCATAATTACAGGATCACACCTGAACAATTAAAGTTCTAACTAAACATGATAAAAAGATTAAAAAAAATTTTACCAATCGATTAGCCATAAACTAGTGTCACGACCCAGGAGTGTCACAAACCGGGAGTACCCCCTAGACGTAAGGGGCGTAGTCGACCTCTCGTAGGTCTTATACAAGACACATGGATCTATAATTGCATACTATACTTATGAAATAGAGAAGAATTTAAACCTTGCTTCATACACAAAGAATACTTTCATTAATTAGCAAGCGGAAGACTTGAAAACATCTATCTTTACAATATGTCTCATTAAATAATCTAATTAACTTTTGGAGTACAACAATTTGGACTAAGACCAAACTAGATTAAAAAATAATCTTAGTTTAAAACCTCTTTCTCATAAGACAAGAACACAAAAGTAGAAATGTATTTCCAACTACAACTCTTATATTAAACCACAATTAATAATTAAACTCACTTTAATTAAGCATTTAAACTAGTAATGAACAATACCCAAAACAAATTCAGCCCATAATTACAGGATCACACCCGAAGAATTAGAGTTTTAACCAAACATCATAAAAATATCAAACAAATGTTAACAAATCTTTTTGCCATCAATTGGTGTCACGACCTTGGAGTACCCCCTAGACGTAAGTGGCGTAGTCGACCTCTAGAAGGTCTAATACAAGACACATGGATCCGTCATTGCATACGATACTTAAAAAATAGAGAAGAATTTAAATCTTTCTTTATAAACGAAGAATACTTTCATTAATTAGCAAGCGTAAGACATTAAAACATCTAAATTTACAATATGTCTCATTAAATCATATAATAACTTTTATAGGACAACATTTTGGACTATGCCCAAGCAAGATTTAAAATAAAGACAAAAAGAACATGTGGGTCTTTTCGTCAAATCTTTAAGTACTCACCAAATCTTCATCTTCAAGCCTTAGAAACCTATCCATCATCCATAGCATACCAAGACCTCTAATGCCTACACTTTAGTTGAAAATGGGAAAAGAAGGGGTTAGCACATTTAAGCTCCAAGTATGAAAACCATGCAAAAAAGGACATAAAGTATAGAGACATGCTTTAATGAAATTTTGATAAAAACCTTCATCATAAGAGTTTAAGAGACATAACGCAAGTCAACAATCATATATAAGACTTATTCAACTAGTATCAAAATAAAGCACTTAATTTCATATTCATCAAGTAAACATTTTCAACAATTAGAGTCTCTACCTAAGGTTGTTCTAAGACCCACCTGAGTAAGACATGAAGATACCACTCACATACCATCTTCAAGCACACCTAAGTGATATTTAAATCAACCCTAGATAAGAACCTTTCTTTTCAATATAATTTCACAAAGTGAACATTATTATTTAAGCCATAAAAGAGAAAACTAAACAAATAGGGGACATCATACAATGGTCTTAGAAGATCTAGGGAACTCACTTTAGTATCTGCAAAGCCTACTCATGCCATATGTAAATAGCGTCCCGTTCCACTACCTACTCGTTCTAGAACCTATCCAATAACTAAAGTGCACATCCCATATGACGAGAATAGGCATTAACGACATAGACCATACTAGATAGGTATATAATCCGGTGTCATAAGACCTCGCACCGTGGAAGGTGTTTTACTTGACAAAGGTAGAACTAGGACACATCCCATGTAGGCACATAGTTAAGGGATATGAATGTCTTCTTTGCACTCTAGTCTCAAACATTATGTAGAGCTACTACCACAAACATATCCACTCACTGCTTTGACTTGTTTCTCATAGAGTATGTTGATTTACATATTAGTATTTGAGAAGGTACCATTTCGTAGTCCTACAAACTTATAGTACCACTACCAAGAAGGGTTCAACAAGGTCTACCGATAAAGGCTCATTAGGATTACTCTTATTACTTTCATAGAAATGGTTTCATGTCGTTCAAGACAACCTACCTCTAAGTCCATCATTCCTCTCAAGAAGGGGAACCATTACGGTCTACTACTTCAAGGCTTTATTTTTAACCTTCTTTTCGTATTCAAGGTTTAACATTCTTAACCTTGTTTTCATATTCAAGCTTTCAAATTCTTAACCTTCTTATCATATTCAAGGTTTCACATTCATATTCTTCTTTTCATATTCAGGATTTCACATTCGTAAAATTCTTTTAATATTCAATGTTTCACATTAGTCATTCATAGAAGGGTACCACTTTAGGTCTACCCATGCTAGAATTTCACTCATTCATACATACTGTACACTCCGGAAATGCCATGACTTACACTAGAGCTTAATATATTAAATAATTTATAAAATAATATTTCAAGACCTATATTAATCTAGTAAGTTCATTTTGAAAATGTTAGAGCAAAAACGACAAAGAAAGACCTTGACGTCCGGAAACAATTTGAACTAGTTGACGTCCCTATGTTTGGTGAAGGTTTTGAAGTGTCAAAGGAAGTCCAAAACTTAAAAAGAGACCTTGGATAGGTAGTATTTAGTACAAAGTGCCCAGACGTCCGGTAACGACACCCCAAGGACCAATCGAAGGGCCATTGGGGAGGACCCAAACATGGGTGAGCAACCTGTCTTGCACACTGCGAACTGACAGATTGGGGGACAAGTTGTTCCATGCACAGACCTCACAAGGTGATCTTCCTCAAGATGTGACGGGCAGCCTCGCGATGCGAGGCTGATATTCACCTCACTTCCTCAACCAAATATTTTAGAAAAACAATGGGAATTGGCCCTGCGACGTGCAGCCACTTCCCAGATTTGTTAAAGTCGTATTTTTAGTAATTTAACTTTATAAAAAGACCCATTTAAGTGGAGGGACTTTTAGGTATGTTATAAGACGACTATATATTGAAACTAGGTAAGTTCTAGAACACTTTTTACACGCCTAAATGAAATTCAAAGGCAATTACCCATCTCTCTCAAGAAACACTCTCTTTTCCAAACTCCATTGTTGAACAAAATGAGCTTAAGGAAGAAAACGAAGACTCCAAGGTTTCCAATAAAATTTTGTGAATTATTCGTGTAAAAGGTATGGGTATTTCACTCTCGGGATTCCTTTCCCCAAGAGGTTCTTTCAAAGAATGTTTTCAAGCAAACAAATTATAGGGTTCTTAGTCTACAAAATATATTTTCTTCCTAACTCTACATATATGATTTTCGATGAAAAGTAATGGTTTTCAATGGTCGATTTCACAAGAGTTGATGAGTATGTGGTTAGTAATGTTTGAATTTCGTGTCATCCATGTTCTTAACTAAATAATGGTCTTGATTGTGTTGTACTTACAACTTAAAAACATGTAAACATTGGGATTGGAACTAAGACTTGAATGAACTCTTAATGTCCCTTTTTCCCTTACCCTATGACTCATGAAATGATCTTATATGTGACTCAAAGTTTTGATGTTGGTTATACTATGGAGTATTTCACTATGTTATTGTTATGATTATTGAAAATTGAACGTAAGTTTTTGAATAAGGTATTTGGTAGCAAGAGATAAGTCTTCTTACATTGTGATTACTCAATGATGTTTTTGTTATCCTATGAATGATGATAATAGGTTAATTAAGTATGCATGATGTTACTATGAATATATGTTAGTCTATGAACATGCTAATTGTGAGATCATGATAAGAATACGAAAATACAAGTTTTTGATATCCTCTTGTAGGTTATACACAAGGTGATTATGTTATGCTAATCTCACATACAAAGGGTTACGTTGAAAGGAAATTCTTATCTAATCCTAAAGAGCTCATGATTATGTTTATACAAGGATTTAATCTCCTATGACCTATTATATGTTTATGATAAAACACATCTTAAAGGTTATTCATGAAATGGACTTAAGCTAAGCACCGATGAACTAGATATGAGAGGTGTCCCTTACCTAGTTTGAAGATAGATTCACATAGACTCTAATGAGATAGAGGTTTCCATGTAATATGGAATTATGAGTCTCTAATACATCTCCTAGTTCTTGAACAATGTTGCAACCATAGGATACTAGATACTGGATCCACCTATAAAGCTATGTAATGTTTGGTTTTGCTTTGGACAGTAGACCACCTTCTATAGGTGTGGGGTTTTATGACATTGGATTTGTTGTTTACACATTTTCCATGTCTGTTAATGTGTATGTTCCCTCATGTAAAATGAAAGACAAGTAAATGGATGTTGACAAAGATTACTTGAAGAATCTACTTAGTATAGGTAGCGGTGTGGGACTCTACCTAAACATTGCACAAGTTGACTCTAATGGAAGTCCTAGGAGATTGTTCTTATGTATAATGATAACATGAAAGGTATGATTATTATAATACATGTTGTTACTCCTATATGAACATGGTTATGTTAATGAACATGTTATTGGTCTATATTTCTTTATAAGGTGATGATCATTTATGTTACAAGTTACATGAAGAAATGCTTTATTTATGGTCTTCACATGACCATTGCACTTGTAGGTTTGGTATGAAATCATGATTAAGTGTTTTGTAAGTCATGTTTGTATTATCCATTGAATATGAAAAGTTAACATGACTCTATGATAATGTCTTTACTTACGATCAGGTTTTATGTTGATCGAATCCTTAATTTGTACATATTCTATGGTATGTGCATTAAAGACATTCATATGATTTAGCATCTTTTGCGAAGAAATGATAAATGATCATTTTTCATGTATGTCTTTAAATGTTATGTACATATACACATACTTAGTATGTTTGGCGTACTAACCCCAATACCTTGTATTACTACAAATGTAGGGTCCGCCCGTTGAAGATGAAGAAAGTCGATTGAAGAAGCTTAGAACTCTTTTTCCAAGTATTGGTAAGTACTCATGTTCGGGGATGCTATCTTTTAATACTCTAGCTTACGAAGACTTTAGTAGTTTTAAGAATATTCAATTTCCATTTATGTTTTTTGGATTTTTTTGTATTAAGGCCTCTATTTATTTGTATTCTTTAGATGGTTTTATACATGTGAGACATGCTTTAGAATATTGCATGCTAATATGAATTTTTAGTATGAAGTATAAGTATACTTCACATAGTAGTAATGTTTTTAATTTTCCCCAAATTTTAACTGATGACATGTAATGAAGAACGCTAAGAGGTTTTTCTGAGTTCTATGAGAGGACGACGACGCCTGTCGCATATATGTACTCTGCGGGTGTGACAAAATTGGTATTAGAGCATGAGGTTAATATCCTTAGCATAAATGTATCACTAAACCACGTTACATACTATCTTGTTCATGGTTGTGAAGCGAGCCACAATTATAGATTAGAGGCTATGTGATGACTACGAAACTTTCTCGTTTCTTGATAATACTATGTCTTGACTTTAGAGTTTTGACACTATGTGTCTTTTAGTATCGAATCCCTTTCTTGTGGTTTTAGGTGATGAACACAAGAAGGACAACCGCGAGGAGAGTACGGGATTAGATTGCGAATGCGGGAGCTACTCCCCAAGGCAATAGAAATGCTCCTCAAGTACAAGTTGCTGCAAATGAAAAAGTTTTGGTCAATCCTCCGACAATGATAGATGGTGAGGTGAGGGCAGCCATGCTTCAAATGGCCAAAGCCATAACCACCCAAGCTTAGTCTATTATGGCACAAGCTAACAGAGAGGTTGTTTCTCGAGAAAACCAACATGCTAGCACTATGGCTAGCCGTTTGAGGGATTTTACGAGGATGAATCCTCCTATGTTTTTTGGATCTAAAATCCATGAAGACCCCCAAACTTCCTTATTGAGGCTTACAAGATTTTGTTTTCTATGGGGGTGAGTTCTATTGAGAAGGCTGAACTTGTTGCCTATCAACTCAAGGACGTGGCTCAAACATTGTACAATCAGTGGAATAATAGTAGGTATTTAGGAGTTGGTCCTGTCACCTGGGAGATCTTCAGAAAGACCTTTCTTCACAGATTCTTCCCAAGGGAACAAAGAGAAGCTAAGGTAGAGGAGTTTATCAACCTTCGTCAAGGAGGTATGAGTGTTAACGAAATACTCATTAAAGTTTATGAAGCTATCCAAATATTCTTTTTTTTTTGGTTTCTAATGATAGGGATGAGATTAGCCATTTTGTAACGGGAGTGTTTTAAGAGCTTGAAGAAGAAAGTTGTGCAGCCATGCTTCATGACGATATGGATCTTTCTAGGTTGATAGTTCATGCTAAACAGGTTAAGGATAGTCATCTACAGAAGAAGAATAGGGAAGCTAAGAAGGCAAGGTCTTTTGAAAATAGTTCCTCTGAGAATAGGCTTGATGTTCAAGACAAGCCTAAGTTTAAGAAGATGTTTTCAAATAAGTTTCCTTCTAATTTCTACAAGAATCGCAATGATAGATGTTATAATCCTAAACCTCAATGGTGGAGAAATGTTTATCCACCATAACAGAGACCAACTTCTTGTTAATGTGGTAAGAAACATGTGGGTGAGTCTCTTGTTGGGACTAATAATTTCAATGGTTATGGTACGTGTGGCCATATGGTGAAACACTGTTCTAATGTGAGAAGCCAAGGCAAGGGGAATTAAAAACCTCAACCAAGCGTATCTAGTTCTGAAGCTCAAGAAAGGAACCATTTTTATGCAATCAAGGCTAGGGGTGAAGAAGGGAACTCTCCTAACATTGTGACGGTTATGTTTCAAGATTTCTCCGTTAATGCTTATGCAATGCTTGATCCAGGTGATACTCTTTCTTTTATTACACCTTTGGTATCTAGGAAGTTTAATGTACTTCCCGATGTTTTGATTGAACCCTTTACGATTTGTACGCCAAGGGGTCAAATCATTTTTATAAAGGCTTGTGAGATGATAGCCAAGGGATGTCTATATCATATTGTGAGGGTTAAGGACCTAGAATGTAAAACTCCCTCTATAGAGTCATTCCCCATAGAAAGGTAATATCATGAGTTTTTCCTAGTGATCTTCCAGGGATTCCTACGAACGGGAAATTGAATTTGGCATTGATTTTTTACTGGACGAATACCATTTCATTTCATCCATATAGGATGGCTTCGGCTACATTGAATGAGTTGAAGCTCCAACTCAAAGATTTACTAGATAACGGTTTCATTCGACCTAGTATTTCTCCGTCGGATGCTCTGGTCTTGTTTGTGAAGTAGAAGGATGGGTCTCTTAGAATGTGCATTGATTATCTCTAACTTAATAAGGTCACCATAAAGAAAAAGTATCATCTCCCTCGGATTAATGCTCTATTTGATCAACTCCAAGTTGCTAGCTACTTTTTCAAGGTTGAGTTAAGGTCGGAATATCACCAACTTAGGGTGAGAGGTAATGATGTTCCCAAAATAGCTTTCCGAACTAGATATGGTCACTATGAATTTCTAGTTATGTATTTTGGATTAACAAAAGCCCCGATGGTTTTTATGGACCTAATGAATAGAGTTTTCCGAGAATACCTCGACTCATTTGTGATTTTATTCATTTATGATATTTTGATATACTCCAAGAATGAAAATGAGCATGAGACTCACGTGAGGTTTGCCTTGAAGACCTCAAAGAACACCAACTTTATGCCAAATTTAGCAAGTGTGAATTTTGGTTAAGAACGGCTGCTTTTCTTGGCCATATTATCTCGGTGATGGTGTAGACGTGGATCGAAAGAAGACCGAAGTGGTCAGAGATTGACCTAGACCTTAGACTACCACAGACATAAGATGTTTCATTAATATAGTTGGGTACTATTGAAGATTTAAGGATGAATTTTGGCCTACTACTTCTCCTTTGAAAGCTTTGACCCAAAAGAAGGTAAAGTTTGAATAGTCGGAAGATTGTGAAAAAGGTTTTCAAGAATTGAAATACAAGATTACCTTCGCTGCAATGTTGACCTTACTGGAGGGTGATGAAGTCTATGTAGTGTATTTTGATGCTTCCGGAGTGGGCTTGGGATTTTTCCTCATGCAACATTGCGAGCTGATAGCTTATGCTTCTAGGCCACTCAAAGTTCATAAGATGAATTATCCAACTCATGACCTTGAGTTAGCTGCTGTAGTTTGTTCCATGAAAATATGGAGAGATTATTCCTATGGTGTGCATGTTGAGAATAAACAATGAGATGATAAATGTTCATATTGTCATGTAGCATAGCCGAATAATACTATTCTAGCAAGTTATCCGACACTCCCATCACAAAGCGATTCATTTTATCCCTAAGATCGGAAACCAAAGAAGGAGCATATTTTGACAATTTAGTTAATTTCAAGGAGTATTCAAGCACACTCATACCAGCTTTACGAAGGTTGATGAACTCCACCACTTTAACTTCCCGCTTCTACCTAGGAAAGAATCTTAAAATAAAAGCCTTTTTAGAACCTCCCAAGTCACCGGTCCACCTCCAAAGGCCTATTGTCCCTCCATTAGACGTACCAAGTTTGGGCCACATCCTTGAGTTGGTAAGTGGCTAACTCGGCTTTCTCACCTGTAGTCAACCCCATAGCATAATGGATCTTGTATATTTCATCAATGAACTTTTGGTGGCTTTCCGGACCTTGGACCCATAGAGTGTAGGGGGATTCATCCTAGTGAAGTCCCTCAATTGGGAGGCCATGGTACCAACATGTTGGTTGGCTCGGTGTACAACCTCCCGATTAGCTTGGGACATCATGGCTTGAGATTAGGTGGTGATGGCTTGTGCTTGAGTTGTAATGACTTGGGCCATGTTGAGAATTGCTGCCCTTATGGCACCATGCGTCAAGGAGGAGTATTTACCGGAGCTTGGTAATCATTAACATGTTCTTCAAGAGGAGGGACTTGATTTCCTCGGGGAGGATCTCCCGCATTGGCAATCTCTTCATCAAGTCTTCGTGTTGCGTTCCTTCGAGTATTCATTGCTTAAAATCACAATACAAGTATTAGATGCTAAAATCACATAGAGTACAAGACTCTAGATGCACGATATTGGATTTCAAAGAAAGTGAGAGTTATCCTAAGCATCTTATAGTTTCCTATTCATAAGTGTGGTGTGCTTCAATATTATGAGTAATAATCTACCTAGATGTTGTTGAGAGAGATATCAACTCAAAGATATTCAACCTGATGCTCTTGCACCAAGTTTGTCACATTCGGGGAGCATTCCTTGACGTAACTGGCATCATCGTTCTCTTTGAGGAATAAGACTAGTCTCTTAGCTTACATCATTAAATTCACTGGCCAAAAATACGGAAAAGTTATAAACTTTTCATTACATCTATATTGAGGTTTACATAAACCTCTGCATAGACATAATATTTTTATCGAGTATGAATAGAACCTTACGAAAATTACATAGTCTTCTACCTTTATTGCACAGTTATATAAAATATAAAATAGTCTCAAATGGATGTCTCATCTCATAACCATCTAACAAGAGTATAACAATTTGAGCCTAGCCCAAACATCAATATAATAAAGCAACATATAAGCTATATAATGTCTATTACTCAAATGAAAAGAAATAACATTGAAATTTAAAAATAGATGAAAATCATAAGCTTTATAGTGGGGTTGCCCTCAGAAAGTGAGGACCTACCCCCCAACTTGGATGAATGAGAACTCCAAGTCTTCCTTCAAAATCATCTCAAAAGCTCTTCAACGACCGTAACCTAAAATGTTTGGGGAAAAAAATAAAATCGAGTTTGAAGACCACATGTAATAAGTATGAGACCATATGCACACATATCATGAAATCATGCTAAAAATAGGACATTTTTATTAAAACATGCTATTTTACATTTAGAAAGCCTTGTGCACATTCAAGAACCAATACAAGTTGTTAATACATATTCATCAAGTCAATACCATGTACTCTACAAGAACAAACAACCTTAAGTCAAATCAAGTCACATGAATATCAATATACTTGAACACTTAGTCAAGACAACTCTATCATCAAGTTATAGTAGCAACAAGCATACATAGGAGTTCATTGCAACGTAACCAAAGCAAGACAACAGCCCATGAACCCCTATTGAGTCAACAAGTCCAATAACCAAGCAAAGCCACGTAACCTTACTCAATCAAGTAAACTCAACAAGACCCATAACCAATGTCCAACTTCACATACTGCATTATTAAGACGACATATCATCATACATTAACAATGAAGACCAACATATATTCATAAGTGAAACCAACTATCATATAGTATCAACAATGTGCAAGATCATCATATACATAAAATGTAACATTATAAGCATATACATATATAAGATCCTCCTCCAAAGATTTCCGTCAAGGCTAACTAGTGAAATTATTAGGTAGAGTCACATACCCCTACCTAGACTAAATTAAACCCCTTAGGTTAACCAAGTTGAAGTTCTTTCTTTTAGTTCATTTTACCTTTTGGGAACATCTTGCCATAATCAACATAGACCACATGAGCTAATATTGAATTCGGTGTCTTGGAACCCTACACCGAAGGAAGGAGGACTACTTGCCAAGGTAGTACTAAAATATGAACATAACAACTACGTGGATCAACTAGCTAGTATTCCTATGGGGGCAATATAGTTCAAGAACTAGGAGATATAGTTGGGATCCTCTTTTTGATACATGCATTATAGTCTCCAATCTCAAGTATATATTGGTAATCCTACCTTCTCTGTGTGGGAAGGGACACTCCTCACTCTACTTCACCAAGTTCTAAACTAGAGTCCATTTTTGAAATATATTTAATGTCTTTATTAATCATTATAACTTAATGTAGGTAATTGGGTTTATCCCTTGTATAATCATCATCATCATATCTCAATAATAATTGCATAAGTATTAACCTTTCATTACAATTCATATAATTGAGTTGAGCACATTTACATAGCCACATCATGAAAAGGCAAATCGGTAAGTATCACCACTCTTATAACATTACATATTAGTCAACACACCACAATCCACAGTCAAGACATTTCAATTCAACATCATATCAACCCTATCTATCTTAATACAAAGTATACTTCAATGCAATATCATCACATAATCACAATTTACCACAATTGGAGAAAAGAATAGGGATATCAAGACTTACCAAGTCTCCTTCATAATCCATCATCAAGGTCTTACCATCAACCCTTAACTCAACCCAATAATGGTGTAGTATCATCAAACATCAATAACCAACATAACAATAAAGCCTATTGAATCACTAAATCACAATCCATCTGTTACATCTGGGAAAAAACCCCGAGATATAACCAGTGTCCTCATCCTCTTTGAGGAGTAAGAATAGCCTCTTACCTTACATCATTACATTCATAGGTAATATTTAGCGGAAATTTAAAACTTTTCATTATTTGTAATTGGAGGTTTACATAGATCCCTACATACACATAGTATATATATATATATCGAGTATACATAGACCCTTCGTATACAAAGATTACTTAGTCTTCTACTTTTATTGCACATAGATATATAAAATATAACATAGTCTCAAAATAGACGTCACATCTCATAACCATCAAATAATAGTATGTCAAATTAAGCCTAGCCTACATTAATACAATAAGACCACATATAGGTCATACAATGTTTAGTAATTAATGAAAGGAAAGAAACATAAGAGTTAATACTAAAACATCTTCATATCTTGATATTGGCATTTCCATCGGAAAGTGAGGACCTACCAAACTTAGATGATCAAGAAATCTAAGCCTTTTTCAAAGTAGTCTCCAAAATCCCTTCAACGACCAGAAACTAAAATGTTGGGGAAAAGGATGAAATAGGGTTAGTATACCACTTGTAGTAAGTATGATACCAAATGAACACATACTTTTAAAACATGCTAAGAAAAGGGACATTTAAATAAGAATGCACTTTTCATTCAAAACCTTTATAAATAAACAAAAAGACCATACCAACGAACAAAACATGTTCATTTAGTCATAGGCATGTACATCACAATGACAACTATACAAAGCATAGTCAAGTTAATGAAAATATCAACATACTTGCATATATAATCAAGACCACCCTAATCATGAAGTTATAAATTCAACAAGCATGAATAAGGGTACACTTCGTTATAACAAAAGTAAGACAATTATTCATGAACCCCTATCGAGTAAACGAGTGCAATGACCATGTAAAGCCCCACAAACTTACTCAACAAAGTGATCCAACAAGAATCATTACTATTATCCCACTTCTCATAACATGGAATTTCAGAGTACATATCATCCTAGTTTAACAATGTAGACCAACACATATTCATATGGTAAACTAATCAACATATAGTATCAACAGTGTGAAAATTCATCATATACATATCATATACCCTCATAAACATGTTCATACGTAAGAAAATCCTCCGAAGACTCCCCTCAAATCTAACTAGTGCAATGTTTAGGTAGAGTCCTATACCCCTACCTAGAATAAGCTTGGCCCCTTAGATTATCTTAGTTAAAGTTCATTCCTTTAGTTCAATTAACATTTTAGGAACATCTTTCTCCAACCGACATAGACTACATGAGCTAATGTGAAATTCGGTCTCATGGAACCCTACATTGAAAGAAAGCGGACTAATTGTCAAGGTAGTACCAAAACATGAACATAACAAGTATATGGATCCACTAGCTAGTATTCCTATGGAGGCAACATAGTTCATAAACTAGGAGATACAATTGGGACCCTCTTTATGCTACATGCATTATAGTCTCCAATCTCAAAAGTATATTAGTGATTCTAGCTTCCCTATGTGGGAAGGGACACTCCTCACGCTAGTTCACTCGGTGCTATGGTAGAGTCCCTTTTTAAATGTCTTTACTGTCTTTATTAATCATCATAACTTATTGTAGGTCATAGGGTATAAACCTTATATAAACATAATCATCATCATCATAGGTCAATAAGAATTGCATGAGAATTTTCCTTGCATTACAGTTCATATAGGTGAAGTTAGCACATTAACATTTTCATATCATGGTAAGGCACATTGGTTAATCATTCAGCATCCTTATAACATTTAGTTCTTAGCCGGCACCTCACAAACCATAGGCAAGACATTTCAATTCAATATCATACAACTCTATCAATCCTAATACAAGGTATACTCCAATACAACATCATGACTTAATCACATTTAACCATAATTTGAAGTAAAGTATAAGGATCATAAGACTTAGCAAGTCTCCTTCATAATTCATCATCAAGGTCTTACCATCAATCGTTAATTAAACCCAATTAGGGTTTAACATCAACATAATGAAATCATCAAAATGATAAGAAAGCTAAAAGAATCACTACATTACAATTCAATACTAGTTCATAGCTTAAGACAAGATACTTAGGTCAAACTCACACATACTTCATAACCTAGATCGCTCATCAAGAACTAAGATGAAAGGACTATAAATCAAACTAATTCATTCATAATTATTATTAAAACATCATCTATATGTAATTCAACAAATAAACAAGTCAATCGAACCAATATAACATTATTCATATCAAGATCATCATCACCTAGGGTTAAGTGGTGAAGGTCACCTACTTCAAACTAGACCAAACAATCAAGATATATCATAATTAAGTTAGAATACATGTTAATGTATTCATAATATCCAAAATAAATTATAAAAAAGACAATTCACAACATCAAATTCTTATTGGATGAAAATCCATTTGAAAACCCAATTTTTGAAATCAATTTGATGGAACCCTTTTAGGAAAGAGGTATAAAAGGTGAAATAGATCCCATACCTTACTAATTGATGATGAATTAAGGATGAAATTGAATCGTTGCAGCCCTTGATTCCACCTCTAGCTTGGTCTTCAATGGGGGTTTTTTGAGAGAGAAGGAAGAGAGTTTGGGTTTCTGAGTTATGCGAGTTTTTATTAGTCTAATGGTGTTGGGGTCTTTATATGGGGTGTTAATTAGCTTAATTAGACTCCCCTTAACCTCCAACTAACGACCTAAACCCTTAATTAATTAATTGGAACTAATTAAAAACGTTCAGTGATATAAGGCCTTCATAGATGAGACCTCGACCAAAGGTCCATTTGTCAGTCGACGATCCCTACCCCCTTCCGTGCTGCACATTCATAGGTAAGGTCATAGACTGGTACAAATGGACCATTAGAAAAAATGGCAAAGTGTTTGTTGACGTATGGGATCGATGCCCCGTCGATCCACACACACTCTATTGTTTCCCTTCATGGGTGCACATTGCCCAGGCAGTCTTTGACCAAAAAACGAAAAGGGTCCTCCTCAAGGACCCTTGGCTGGTCCTTGCTGAATCGTACCCTGATGTTTCGACCATGAATTAACTTAAACACATGTTAGACACCCTTCCACCAATTTTCATAATTTTTTGATTTCTAAAACGTAGTCAAACAGGCTAAGGCATGTTAGTACCTCCTTGAACTAGTTTGTTGACGTCATGGACGTTCTTGGATGTTTTTGTTTCTAGACTTCATAAATGACTTATATTCATTGAAATGGACCTCAAAAACCTTTCTACACCTTATGACACTTTTTTTAGGCTCTAGAACACGTCTTGGATTTTCAAAGTGTTACATTATCCCCCCCTTAGGAACATTCGTCCCCGAGTGACACTAAAATAGTTTGAAGGAAGGAATAGACTCAAGACTAGCAGCCCAAAAAACGGAAATACATAACAACATTAATTATATCATTTACTTAAGGTAATTCAAAAAGATTCAATGACCACACATAAAGATCAAACATCACATTATGAGGAATATCCTTGTCACAACAACAAGAGCTCAACATTAAATTAATGAGTCAATTATGACAAATTTCAACTTATCCACATGATACATATCATTTCATAAAGACTCCCATATCAAAATGCAAAACATAACTCAAACAAGGAAAATTGCAAATTATTAGCATACTTCACTATAATCACTGTAAAAACATTCAAAAATGCATATTTTGCAAAACTTAACCAAGAATCAAGAAAATTCATTTTAGTCATTATTTTCATTATTAGTAAGAATAACTAACCTTAGTTATAAAATTGATGAGGGTAACGGGACTTCATGTCGGCCTAGGCCTCCCATGTTGCACCCTCAACTAGGTGATTCTTCCATAATACCTTTACGGAAGACACCTCTTTGTTCCTCCATTTCTTTACTTGCCTATCAAGGATTTAAACCGGAACTTCCTCATAAGAGAGGTTATACTTTACACCAAGACTCTCAATAGGAAGAATAGACTCGGGCTCAGTGATACACTTCTTAAGAATGGAAACATGGAAAACTGGATGAACCGAAGCCAATTTACTAGGCAACCTTAAATCATAAGCAACCTTACCAACCCTTTGAATGATTTCATAGGGACCCACATAACGATGACTCAACTTCCCTTTCTTGCCTAATCTCACAACCCCTTTCATAGGCGACATTTTCAAAGACACTTTATCACCTTCTTCAAACTCTAAATTCCTTCTCCTATGATCGGTGCATAAGACTTTTGCCGACTATAGGCAATTCGCAAGTGATTCCTTATAATATGAAATTTATCCAAAAGCTTATAAATTAAATCCTGACCAAGAAGTGAAGGCTCACCCACTTCAAACAACCCAATAGGAGACCTTCACCGCCTACCATACAAGTGTTCATAAGGAGTCATAGATATGGATGAATGGAAACTATTATTGTAAGCAAACTACAACAATGGAAAATATTTGTCCCAATTTACCTTGAAATCAATAATACAAGCCCTTAGAATATCATCAAGTGTTTGAAAGCATACTCCACTTGAGTATCCGTTTGGAGATGAAAAGCGGTACTTAACTTTACCTTAGTACTTTACCCTTCTTGGAATGTCCTCAAAAACCTAGATGTGAAATGTGCACCCCGATCCGATAAGATTGATAATGAAATACCATGGCGACACACAATCTCATCTATGAAGATCATTGCATAATCTTCCGCCGAATAAGTAGAATTGACGAGAATAGTATGAGTTGATTTGGTCAACCTATCAACAACAACCCATATTGAGTCATATTGCCTTTGAATTCGAGGCAGACCTACCACAAAATCCATATTGATGTCTTCCCACTTCCAAGTAGGAACTTGGATTTCTTGTAGTGAACCAACCGACTTTTGATGTTCGGCTTTCACTTGTTGGCAATTTGGACACTTAGCAACAGATTCAGCTATGTTCTTTTTCAAACATTACCACCAAAATACTTTCCTAAGGTCATGATATATTTTTGTTGAACCCTAATAAATGGAGTAACGGGACCCATGGTCTTCTTCAAGGATCCGGTTCCTCAACCCATCTACATGGGTAACACACAACCTTCCTGTATACCTCAAGACACTATCTCCCTAAGGAGAATGACTCATTATTCTTACCAAGATCAATTCTTTCAACTCCATAATGGTTTATGAAGGTGTTGTTTGGACTTCACGTCAACCACTAAGGATGGCTCGGAGTTATGATGGACCATAAAACCACCGTTTAGAGAATCTTCTAACTTTACACCTGATCTAGTCAACCTATGACCATCTCTCACTAGGTATTTCTTGGCTTCCTCTATGTGATACACACCACCCATGGTCATATGACTTAGATCATCCTCAACCACATTGGCCTTGTCGGGGAGATTGAACACACTCATGTCGTGATCTTTCAACAATTCCAACCACCTTATTTGTCGGAAATTGAACTCCTTTTGAGTAAACACATATAGGAGAATCTTGTAGTCGGTATACACATCAACATGGACACCATGAAAGTAATGCCTCCATATTTTCAAGGCCAATACCACGGCGCTAATTCAAGATCATGAGTTGGATAGTTTCTCTCATGCACATTAAGTTTCCTAGAGGCATAGGCTATAACCTTCCCATGTTGCATAAGCACACACCCTAAACCCACTCTAGATGCATCATAATACACAACGAAACCCTTTGTACCCTTCGGTAAAGTCAACACCGAAGTGGAAGTAGGCCTATCTTTCAAGATGTTGGAGCTTCTCTCACATGCCTCCGACCATTCAAATTTCTTACTCTTTGGGGTCAAAGTAGTCAAGGGAGATGCAATGGACGCATAACCATCCACAAACCTCTAATACAAACCCGCTTGACCCAAGAAACTCTTAATGTAAGTTGGAGTAAATGGTGTAGGCCATTTTTCACCGCCTCCGTTTTTGTTGGATCAGCCTCAACTCCATCACTAGAGATGATATGACCAAGTAATGTCACCAACCTCAACCAAAACTCACTTTTGCTATACTTGGCAAACATTTGATTCTCCTTAAGCACTTGTAACACCACCCTCAAATGGTTCATGTGATCACCCTTATTTTTCGAATATAACAAGATGTCTTCAATGAAGACAATGACAATGAATCTAAGTAACTTAGAAAGACCCTATTAATGAGGTCCATAAATGCCGCCAGGAATTCGTGAGACCAAAGGACATTACTAAGAACTCATAGTTACCATATCTAGTCTGAAATGTTGTCCTTGGTATGTCCTCACCTCTCACCCTAAGTTGGTGATACCCTAATCTCAAGTCAATTTTAGAAAAGTATCTTGCCCCTTAGAGTAGACCAAAAAAGTCGTCAATCCGAGGGAGAGGATACTTGTTCTTAATAGTGACTTTTGTTAGTTGGCGATAATCAATGCACATTCTAAGGGACCCACTCTTCTTCTTTACAAACAAAACTGGAACACCCTATGGAGATATACTAGCTCGTATGGAACCTTTGTCTAGTAAATCTTTGAGTTGAGCCTTTAACTCATTCAATTCGGCCGTATTCATCCGATTAGGAGGAATTTAAATGGGATTGTATCCGGTAACAAGTAAGTACCAAAATCAATTTCCTGTTCGAGAGGAATACTCAGAAAATCATTAGGAAATCCTCAAGAAATTTCGTCACTACGGGGCGACTCAATGGGAGGAATTTCAAAGTGTAAATCTTGGACTCTTATTATATGATATAAACACCCTTTTGAGATCATTCTTTCAAACAAGAGATGATACGACCTTTAGCAATAGAATTTTTCCGCTTCCACTCTAAAACGGGCTCATTTGGAAAGTTAAACTTCACCACCCTTGTCCTACAATTAATAGAGGCAAAGCAATCATGCGACCAGTCCATACTCAAAATGACATCAAAATCAAGCATATCAAGTTCTACTAGTTCAATATAAGAAACTATATTGGGAAAAATTATAGGATAATTTCTATACACCCTTTTGCAACAACCAACTCACCCACCGAGTTGACATTATAAAAGGTTCACGCAAAATATCGAGCAAAATGTCAAACTTTTTAGCTACTAGAGGAGTAAAAAATGATAAGGTAGCACTGGGATCAAGTAATGCATATACATCAACAGAGAAGACTTTCAACAAATTGGCCACCACGTCGGGAGAAATCTCTTGCTCACCCCTAGAGTAAAGAGCATACAAGGTGTTCTTCTTAATAGAATCATTAGAATCACTTGATTGCGCTTGACCACTACCCTTATCTTGACCCCAAACATTAGGACAATCCATAGCATTGTGTCCACTTTTACCACAACCAAAACAATTATCCGTTCCCTTGAGACAATAACCATAGTGCTTGTTGCCACATGTTCCACAGTCAATCTTGGTTAGTGAACTAGTATCCCTTCAATTATTAGGTTTAGGGTTAGACACCCTATCATCTGTATCCTTAGGGAACTTTGAAAGAACATGATTAGAAACCATCTTGTTGAACTAGGCTCGTCTTGAATCTCAAGCCTTCCCTTTGAAGAACCACCATCAAAAGATCTTCCTTTTTGGCATCTCTACTCTTCCTCTTAGACCTTACCTCTTGAACATGTTGAGAATGAACCATGAGACGAGAAACGTTCATGTTATCATGTAGCATAGACATAATATTTCTATCGAGTATACATAGACCCTTCGTATATGAAGATTACGAAGTCTTCTACTTTTATTGCACATAGTTATATAAAATATAAAATAGTGTCAAATGGATGTCTCATCTCATAACCAACTAATAAGAGTATAACAATTAGTAAGGAACGTGATTAGAAACTATCTTCTTGAACCTAGGCTCGTCTTGAATCTCAAGCCTTCCTTTTGAAGAACCACCATCAAAAGATCTTGCCCTTTTGGCATCTCTACTCTTCCTCTTAGCCATTGCCTCTTCGACATGTTGATAATGAACCATGAGACGATAAATGTTCATGCCATCATGTAGCATAGACATAATATTTATATCGAGTATACATAGACTCTTCGTATAAGAAGATTACAAAGTCTTCTACTTTTATTGCACATAGTTATATAAAGTATAACATAGTATCAAATGGATGTCTCTTCTCATAGCCATCTAACAAGAGTATAACAATTTGGAAAGAAAATGATTAGAAACCATCTTATTGAACCTAGGCTCGTCTTGAATCTCAAGCCTTCCCTTTGAAGAACCACCATCAAATGATCTTTCCCTTTTGGCATCTCTACTCTTCCTCTTAGACCTTGCCTCTTCCACATGTTGAGAATAAACCATGAAACGATAAATGTTCATGTCGTCATGTAGCATAGACATAATATTTATATCGAGTGTACATAGACCCATCGTATATGAAGATTACAAAGTCTTCTACTTTTATGACACATAGTTATGTAAAATATAACATAGTCGCAAATGGATTTCTCATCTCATAACCATCTAACAAGAGTATAACATAATTATCAACATATTTGAACACTTAGCCAAGACAACTCTATCATCAATTTATAGTAGCAACAAGCATAGATAAGAGTTCATTACAACATAACCAAAGCAGGAGAATTTCCCATGAACACCTATTGAATCAATAAGTGCAATGACCAATCAAAGCCACATAACCTTAATTAATTAAGTAAACTCAACAAGACCCATAACCAATGTCCAGCCTCACATAGTGCATTATAAATAGTACATATCGTCATACTTTAACAATGAAGACAAAGACATATTCATATGTGAAACCAATAATCATATAGTATCAACAACATGCAATATCAACATATACATATCATGTACCATTATAAGCATATACATATATAAGATCATCCTCCTAAGACATTCCTCAAGGCTAACTAGTGAAATGATTAGATAGAGTCACATACCCCTACTTAGACTAAGTTAAACCCCTTAGGTTATCATAATTGAATTTCATTCCTTTAGTTCAATTTACCTTTTGGGAACATCTTGCCTTAACCGAAATAGACTAAATAAGCTAATGTGAAATTCGGTGTCATGGAACCATACACCGAAGTAAGGAGGACTACTTGCTAAGGTAGTACCAAAACATGAACATAGCATGTAGGTGGATCCACTAGCTAGTATTCCTATGGGGTCAACATAGTTCAAGAACTAGGATATATAGTTAGAACCCTCTTTATGCTACGTGCATTGTAGTATCCAATGTCATGAGTACATTAGTGATCCTACCTTCCTTATGTGGAGACTCCTTACTCTAGTTTACTCAGTGCTAAGCTAGAGTCCCTTTTTGAAATGTCTTTATTGTCTTCATTAATCATTATCACTTAATGTAGGTAAGAGGGTCTATCCTTTGTATAATCATCATCATGGCTCAATAAGAATTGCATGAGTATTATCCTTTAATTACAAGTAATGTAAGTGAAGTTAGCACATTTACATATTAACATCATGATAAGGCATATCGCTATGTATCACCACTCTTATAGCATTACATCTTAGCCAACACCTTACAATCCACAGTCAAGACATTTCAATTCAACATCATACAAACCCTATCAATCTTAATATAAAGTATAATTCAATGCAGTATCATCACTTAATCACAATTTACCACAATAGAAGTAAAGAATAGGGATCACAAGAGTTATCAAGTCTCCTTCATAATCCATCATCAACGTCTTACCATCAACACTTAACTCAACCCAACAACGGTGTAATATCATCAAACATCAATAACCAACATGACAACAAAGCCAATTGAATCACTAAATCACAATCCATCTGTCACATCTGGGAAAAACACCGTAGACGTAATCAGCGTCCTCGCCCTATTTTAGGAGTAAGAGAAGTCTCTTATCTTACATCATTACATTCATTGGTCAAATTTAGCAGAAATTTAGAACTTTTCATTACTAATAATTGTAAGTTTACATAGACCTCTACATACACATAGTATATATATGTATACGAGTATACATAGACCCTTCATATAAGAATATTATTTAGTCTTCTACTTTTATTGCACAAAGATATATAGAATATAATAAAATCTCAAAATAGTCGTATCATCTCATAACCATCAAATAAGAGTATATCATATTGGGCCTAGCCCATATCCCTTCAATGATCGGAACCTAAAATATTGGGAAAAAGAATGAAATGTGGTTAATACACCACTTGTACTATGTATGAGACCATACGCACACATATTTTAAAACCATGCTCAAAAAAGGGACATTTCGATAAGCATGCACTTTTCATTAAAAACCTTTATGCACATACAACAAGCCCATACCAACTAATGGAACATGCTTATTTAGTCATAGGCATGTACATAACAAGGAGAACAATACAAAGCATAGTCAAGTTAATGAAAATATCAACATACTTGCAAATATAATAAAGACCACCCTAATCATGAAGTTATAAATTCAACGAGCATGAATAAGGGTACACCTCATCATACCCAAACTAAGACAATTATTCTAGAACCCCTATCGAGTCAACAAGTGAAATGACCAGGCAAAGCCCCATGACCTTACTAAATCAAGTGACCCTACAAGAATCATGACTAACATCCCACATCTCATAATATGACATTTAAGAGGACATATCATCTTACATTAACAATGTAGACCAACACATATTCATAAGGGAAAATAATCAACATATAGTATCAACAATGTGCAAATTCATCATATACATATCATATTACTATCATAAACATGTTAATTTCTTCAGTTAATTTTACCTTTCGAGAACATCATATCCAAACCGACATAGACCACATGAGCTAATATGGAATCTGATGTCATGGAACCCTACACCGAAAGAAGGCGGACTACTTGCCAACGTAGTACCAAGACATAAATATAGCAACTACGTGGATCCACTGGCTAGTATTCCTATGGGGGCAACATAGTTCAACAAAAAGGATATATAGTTGCAACACTCTTTATGCTACATGCATTATAGTCTCGAATCTCAAGAGTACAGTAGTGATCCTACCTTCCCTATGTTTGAAGGGACACTACTCACTCTAGCTGACTCAGTGCTTAGCTAGAGTCCCTTTTAAAATGTATTTAATATATTTATTAATCATGATAACTTATCATAGGTCATAGGTTCTAACCCTTGTAAAAACATCATCATCATCATAGCTCAATTATAATTGCATGAGAATTTCCTTTCATTACAATTCATATACGTGAAGTTAGCACAATAATATTTTAATATTATGATAAGGAACATTGGTAAATCATTCACCATCCTTATAACATTTACATCTTAGCCAACACCTCACAAACCATCGTCAAAACATTTCAATTAAGCATCATACCACCCTATCAATCCTAAAAAAAGGCGTACTCCAATACAACATCATGACCTAATCACAATTCACCATAATTTGAAGTAACGGATAGGGATCACAAGACTTACCAAGTCTCCTTCATAATTCATCATCAAGGTCTTCCCATACACCCTTAATTCAACCCAATTAGGGTATAATATGATAACAAGGCTAAAATAATCACTACATCACAATTCAATACTAGTTCATAGCTTAAGACAAGATACTTTGGTCAAACTGACAACATACTTCATATCCTAGATCACTTATAAAGAACTAGAATGAAAGGACTATAAATCACCATAATTCATTCATTATTAATGTAACAACATCATCTTGTAGTAATTCAACCAATTACCAAGTCAATTGAACTAATATAACATAATTAAGTTAGAATACATATTAATCTACTCATAATATTCAAAATAAATCATAAACAAGTCAATTCACAACATCAAATTCGTATTGAATGTAAAACCACTTGAAAACCCAACTTATTAAATCAATTTGATGGAACCCTTTGAGGAAACAGGTCTCAAAGGTGAAATAGTCTAATATGGTTGGGGTCTATATATGGGGTGTTAATTAGCTTAACTAGACTCCCCTTAACCCTAACTAATTACCTAACCCCTTAATTAATTAGTTAGAACTAATGAAACTCGTGCAGTGAAATAAGGCCCTCACAGACGAGACCTCGACAAACGGTCCATCAGTGAGTCGACGATCCCTACCCCCTTCCGTGCTTCATAATCGTAGGTAATTTGTTACACTGGTCCAAATGTACATTAAAAAAATGTCTACGTGTTGGTTTATGAATGGCATCGACGCCCCATCGATCCACACACGCTCCGTTGTTTCCCTTTGTGGGTGCACACTGCCCAAGCAGTCTTTGACCCAAAATGAAAAGGGTCCTCCTATATGGCCCTTGATTGGTCTTTATGAAGTTTTACCCAAATGTTTCGACCACTAATTAACTTAAACACATGTTAGACGCCTTTCCAGTAATTTGCATCATTTTACCTCTTCTAAAAGCTAGTCAAATAGGCTAAGGCACGCTACTACCTCCTTGAACTAGTTTCCGTACGTCATGGACTTTTTTGTTTATAAACTTCCTAATTGACATTTATTCATTTAAATGGACCTCGACACAGTGTCTAGGCCTTAAGACATTTATTTCAGGCTCTAGAACATATTTTGAATTTTTGAAGTGTTACACCATCACTAGTTCATAGCTTAAGATAAGAGACTTAGGTCAAAGTCACAATCTATATCAATCACTCAAGAACTATCATGATAGGACTAAAATTCATCTTAAACTATTCCTAATTGATACAATAACAACATAGGATAGTAAATTAACCAATGACGAAGTAAATTGAACAAACGCTGGACAATTAATATCAAGATCACAACCTAGCGATAACGGGAATAGGTCATCGTCTACAAACTAGACCAATAAATAAATAAATAGTGTACTATAGTCATAATTCATCATAATATAATAAGTACAATCCAAAGAAACCATAAACAAAGAAATTTGAAAGATCAATTTTGAGATTGGAAAAGACCCACTTGAATCTCATACTTTTAAAATCAATTTGCTGGAACCCTTTGGGTAAAGAAGCCCAAAGGTTAAAGGAATCTCATCACTTAATGTTTGATTAAGATTGATGGAGAAACTTTGATTATTGAAGCCCTAAACCCCACCTTGGACTTGTCTCCAATGGTGTTCTTCAACTTTGGAGAATGAAAAAAGAGAGAAGGAAGAGAGTTTGGGTTTGGGAATTATGAGAGCTTAGGTTAGTTTAATTAGCTTAGGATCTTTATATATGTTGTTAACTAACATAACTATACCACCATGAACACCTAATCAATTAAATAACCACTTAATTAACTAAATTCACCAAACATAAAACGTGAAGTGAAACACCTCATTTATAAGACGACGACCAAGCGACAAACCACACTGTTGGTCCTTCATTGAGTTCAAAGACCTGTAAAATAGTTTTTGGCCAAATATTCTAACCGTACATCGATGAAGGCAATTGATGTCCCATCTATTGAAACGTAGTCCGTTGATAACAAGTCGTTGGTGCACGCTTCTTTGGGCAGCCTTCAACCCAAATGCAAAGGTTCTCCTCAAGGGCCCTTGATTGATCCTTGAGGAGCCGTGGAAGGACGTTTCAACTACGAATCAACACTAATATATGTTACACACCCTTCCACAAAAATTCATCAATTTCTGACTTCTAAAACTTAGTCAAATTGGCTAAGCCACACTATCACCTAATTAAACTAGTTTCCGGACATCATGGACGTTTCTTGACAATTGTGTTCTGAACTTCGTAAATGACTTATTGTAAGTACTCAAAAATGATATAGGTAAATCTACAGCCTAACTTGGTTGTCATAATGTTCTAAGGTCCCAAAATTGTCTATAATGTGGTATTGAGGCAGTGTCTAGAGTTTTAGATGATTTGAAATTGAAACGTCAATGGACGACCAAGGCGTTCGATGACTAAGTCACCTATGTGCCTCATATATCTTTATGTGCCTAATTTTGTGCTTCATGAGTTGATGAGGTCATTACCAGATTTATTCTAGTATTTATAGGCAGTATGTCATGTTTCATGAAGTTTGGAGGTCAAACATCCATGACATTTGAAAGGTGTCCCTGAAATGACCTTATGCTTCTTGGTATGTTTCATCAAGTTTTTTGTGTTAATTTTCGATGAAATTGATGTAGTAGGTCCTAAACTTGTATAGGAACATATTTGGACTGGAAACGTCCAGCTGAATTTCGCCAAGGACCAACCAAGGGTCCGTGAGAATCGACCCTTTCCTTGATGCCAAGATTGCCAAGACAAAACAACGGAGGGAGTAGACGGCTCGTGGGCCAATAGATGCCCCGTCGATGGGTGTCATGGGTCACAACATAGGCATGGGAGGATATCAGCCAAAGACCAGCGTCAGTCTAAAACCACGGACAAACAGGATGGTCCACTGGTTGGGAAACGGGTCGTCGATGGCCACTCGTTTGTTGAGGCTGTTTCTAGCGCAGCTTACTGTATTGTTTAGGGGTGAAGTTGTGAATTCAACCCACGTCCAAATAAGAAAAAGGGAAGGTATGTAGGGGTCTTTTGGGTATTCTTAACATGTTTATAAGCTTTTAACACTTAGAAGATCTCATTCTTGAAAATCAAATTCCTAATTCCTTTAGAAATTCTCTAGAACTTCATTGGAGCCAAAAACTCAAGGAAGGGCTTGGATTGGAGATTTAAGTGGTGATTATTCATAAAATTTGTAGATTAACATAAGTTAGGTATGGTTTTTTATCCTTTAAACTCTATTCATCAAGGAGTCTAACATTTAAATAAGTTCTCTAAAGTTTTCAAAGATGAATTGTCCAATTTTATGATCTATCTATGGGTTCTTGCATTAAAGGTTTCAAAGAATTTTATATAGATTGAATTATTTTTAATTATATCATTGTAACTCAACTAACATATGAACCTATGTAATTGATGAACCCTAGTTTTTGACTACTTTATGAGTTGCTTAATATTGACTTAATGCTTATGAATTCTAGTGTATAATCTATGGGTTAATGAATGATATAAGAATTGTATTCAATTGATGTATAGGTTTTATTAGATTGATAAATATATATTAAATTGACCTAGATTCATTTAGGATCATAGTTTTTATATTGAATTGATGTTCATGATCATGGGTAAGGGCCTTATGATATTGAATTGGATGATTTAGCATTGGATTGAAGTGTTGAGAATGAATTGGTGGTACGATGCCATAATTCATTTTATTTTATGTTAATTAGATTTATATTATGTTGTGATTGGTATGGTCCACTTATGGTGGCGGTGCTATGTGTTTTACTTGTAAATGATGAGGCCTTGTCGGCATTACTTTATATATTATGATGATAATGGCCTCTAATTTAAGTACTATAATGACTTGTGAAGTTGATTTATGTGAAGTATTATCATATCTATCTGCATGTGAAGTAATGTTAGAGTACGTGTTCTTCTATTGATGTTAGATCATCTTAGACTATGACTATGGCTTTATGTGTATAGTCTTAGGGTTGATGCATCATTCTTCTTAATTGGTTATTGAGTCTTTATGATGGATATATGATGATGTTATAGTAGTGTATAGGTTAATATAAAGGTGATGAGCGTTATGCCTATGTGCTTCTTGAATATGATATCCAATATTTGATAAAGTAAAGTCCTAGTGTCTCTTTTGTGGTAGATTAGTGTCCCTTTCTTTATGCATGTATGAATGTGAATATGAGATGTCTTGACTTAGGATGCTAAAGCATCTTAGTCTAGTATTTATTAATTACATAAGACCTTGAATGATGATAAGAGGGTCCTTTATGTCAAATCTTGAACCTAGTGGAGAGGTTATGAACCTTGAAGTTGAAAGTCGTAATTGTATCCTTCTAACAATGAGTGATGGACTTCAGGTTGGTTGGCTGGAACATCATCATATCGATCCTTAGGAAAGTAATTATGATCTTCTTGTCGCCATTATAAGGAAGCCCAGTGGACCCTTTTTATAGGGTAAATGTAATTGGGTTATGCACTTGATATGGAACCCATTTATATGAATCATTAATGTAATTTACTCTATGAGTACAAAGGATAGCACCGATTGAGTATGGTATGGCATGTAGCTCTAGTTAAAGGATGATACTAGAGTACAAAGCACGCCCTACATATTCCTCAACCATGTGTCTACATGTGATGTGTCAAAGTTCTACCATTGGAGTAGGTTAGCACTCCGGATTTCCATGCTTTTCTACCATGGTCTATGTCAGTGATTGTCTATTCTCATCGTGTGGGATACCTACTAGAATTAGAAAAGTTCTATGAATTTTAGGTGGTGGTATGGGACACTATCTAGACATTGCACAATAGGCTTTCAAGGGGTTAGTTAGAATCTCTAGAACTTTTCCAAGACCATTACTTGAATGTATTCATGTGATGAATGAGTCTTAAATGCATTAATGAATTTAATGACTTAAATTAAGAAAGCATGCTAAATGAATAAGCACTTATCTAGAGTAGTTAAGGGTTGTCTAGTTAAGGTGTGAAAGGGGCATTGGATTGGTCACTTCGTATCTTAGCTAGATAAGTCTTTAGAATTAATCTAGTTAGGGAAGTTGGTTAATTATGTAGACATGATTTAACACCTAGGTAGTCTTAAAGATTACTTAGGTAATCTTGAAGAGGTCGATCATGGACGTTATCTTCTTGATTAACTTAAGCAAGTCCTTTGATACCCTTTGGAAGGACAATGTCATATCATCTATATGTTGTTGTATTAAGTGAGAATGATTCTTTCTTAGGTAGTGTATAGGATCTCTTAAGTATGTGTGTAAAGGATTGTATGGGTGGTCGCTTTACAACTCACTCAAGTGAGACTTAGAATCGCCTTTGTTTCCAGGAACTCATGTTCATGTGGTTTGTGTCTTGTAAGTGAGTGTATCTCATTATAAGTGGTCTAAAGGATTATTTAGGTGTTCCTAAAGAGGGTGTATGGGCGGTCTCTCTTTGTCATAATTAATTGAGTGTTAGGATAACTTTTAGTTAGAGGATTACATGTTAGAAGGTGTCTAAAGTGAAGCTAAGAATTTTTACTGTAACAGTGAAGAAGTTCACTGTACAGTGAAGTAGTTTACTATATTGTTGTTTATAAAATTAGGATAAATGCTTTAAGTGATTTGTTATGTGTTTTAAGTTGATCAATGTTGTTCTTATGATTATATTATGATATTTACATCAATAGATGCATACTTCCAATAAATGTCCGTTTTTATGATTTTTATGCATTATGTCTGACTTAGTACATGTGGTTGCACTAATTCCATGTTTTTATCAATTTCTATAGTTGTTGGTAGGTGAGGAGCATTTGGGAAGGAAGATTTGTATCATACCATCATTCAAGTGAAGTGAAGTATGTCCTCATTTGACTTGAGGGCATAGATGTCTTTTATTTCTTTTTCGAAGTATTATAATACACTTAGTAGTACTATATTTCAATTGTATATGGGCCGTGTCCCAAAGTATTCTTGTGCCTAAGATTTGATGAAATAAGAGTTAGTGTTTCCCATTAATTTTATATGAAAGAGTTTTTAAATACTTGCAGAATACTTATGAAAAGTTTTAATTTCGCACTACTTTTCATATGTTTATATGCAAGGAACGATACAAAAGGGTTTGTACAAGAACTTCTAGAGGTCAATTACGTCGATTGCACTCCGAGAGTGTCATATAATATAGGGTATGGTCTCGGGATGTTACAAGCTTTGTATCAGAGCATAGGTTATGAAAGTGGTCTTACGAATCAAAGAAGTCTCATCAAGTCACGGCTAGTTGAGTCTTGACCATCGGTGTGAGTCGCGACACATCTATGGGTGAGAGGCTATAGGACGATAGAGTTTCCTTTCTTTTCTACTCATATGTTATGCCGTAGAGTAAAAGTTTATGAGTACTCTTTTCTTATGGTTTTCCTAATGTTTCTAGGAAGATGAATACGAAGAGGACACCGGCTAGGAGGGTTGAGGAGAATGATGTGAATGAGGATATTTCTCCTCAAGTTGATTAACATCCTCAAGGTTCTCAAGGTTATTAAGTCCATATTGTGGATAGAGGTAATGGTGTTCCGGTGGTTTCGCCAGAATTGACTAATAGAGAGATTAGAGAGGCTTTGCTTGCCTTAGCCCGAGCGATAGCTACTCAAGTGAGTTTGAGTACGGATCCTAGAATGAATGTTGGGGAGAGCACTATGACATATATATTGAGAGTTTTTATGAGGATGAATCCTCCTAACTTTCTTGGCTCTAAGGTGGGAGAGGATCCCCAAGACTTTATAAATGGTGTGTACAAGGTGTTGAGTGTTATGTGGGTTACATCTAGGGATATGGCGGAGTTGGATTCGTATCAATTTAGGGATGTTTCTCAAGTGTGGTACACTCAATGAAGGATAATAGGCCGGTTAAGTCAGGTCCAATTGAGTGGATAGACTTTTCTAGGAAAGTACTTTCCCTCTGAGAGGAGAGAGGTGAAGGTAGGGGAGTTTATCCATCTCAAGCAAGGTAATATGAGTGTTGAAGAATACTTTTTGAAGTTCTCAATGTTATCTAGATATGCACCATCCTTAGTGTCTAACCCTAGGGATGAGATGAGTAGGTGTGTGACGGTTGTCGTCAATCTTGAGAGGGAAGAATGTCATACGGTCATGCTACATGATGATATGACCTTAGAAAGACTCCTGGTGTATGCTAAATATATTAAGGAGTCTAAACTTGGAATGATTGATAGGAACTTGAAGAGAAGGGGTTAAGTGATCAAGGTCAACCTAGGTTCAAAAAGATAGCTCAAAATGAAGAATAACCTCGGAGTGCTAAGGTGAAATTTGAGAAAGGAGGTGGTTTTCAAAATGGAAAACCTATATGTGTTTCATGTGGAAAAAGTCACTATAAGGAATGTCTACTAGTAGCGGGAGTTTTTTTTCGATGTGGTAAAGATAGACACAAGGTGAGAGATAGTCCTACCATTTCGACTATAGGAAGAGAGGGTAAGCAAGTTGCTCCTAGTGCTACAAAAGATGATGCGCCAAATAAGAGGCATTTCTATGCACTCCGGACTAGAAGAGCAAAGCCAGATGAGGATGATGATGGTAGGTCCTTGTATCTATGTAGTGGTATGAGTTCCTTCTAAGTTGGGGAGTATGGTAGTAGGTGGGATAGAAAGTCATAGAACAATGTTGCATGTGCATTGTGTTTAGGGGTCTTTGTTGAAATTGAATTTCATTGATTCCTTGTATTGTGCATTTCATGAAGTTATGCTTATGTTGTAAGATGTGTTTATGTGATTTTATCTCGAATATTAGCATGCTTCTACCATGAATTACCTAAAAGTTTCATTTTTGAAAAATGTTTAAAAACTAAATGTAAAGCTTCTAGGAAAAAGAATTTGTTCACTCTAAGATTTTTGAGAAATTGACTAATTAATTCTTTAGTCGGAAATTGTTCTAAGGTGGTTAGAACTTATGTATCTGAGCATAATATAGAATATGAAAATGATTTTTTCTATTAATAATGAAGAATGTGAGTTTTATATCATGATGAGTTATAGAATTTCTTGTAGTTTCTTGTTGTGTTGTGATGCTCTAGATTATGTGAAATTTATGTTCTCCAAGATGATTTTTTTTATAATGTGTTGAATGGTATGGTCATGAGATGTCAAATTGAATATATATCGTTGGAAGTGTTCTGAGAGTGGCAAATGTCATTCGTGGATGAATGTTGTCCAAGCAAGGGAGATTGAAAGACTTCAAAAATGACATAGATCAAGCTAGATCCTAACTTGGTTTTCATAATGGTCTATGGTCTGAAAATGGTGTATAATGTGGTATTAAGGCAGTGTCTAGAGTTTTAGGCGATTTGGAAGTGAACCGTCAAGGGAAGACCAAGGCGTTCGATGACTAAGTCACTTATATGCCTCGTATGTGGTTATGAGCCTAATTGTGTGTTTAATGAATTAATAAGGTAATTATAAATGTTATGATAGTATTTATAGAAAGTGTGACAAATTTCGTGAAGTTTGGAGGTTAAACGTCCATGACGTTTGAAAGGTTTGCCTTGAAACGACCTTGTGTTTCTTGGCATGTTTCGTCGAGTGTTCATTTTGGATGTAATTGATGTGGTAGGTCCTAAAATCGTATAGCAACATATTTGGAGTGGAACCGTCCGGGTGAAATTCCTGTAGGACCAACCAAGGGTCCTTGAGGATGGACCCTTTCCTTAAAGCCAAGACTACCAAAATAGCCCCAAGCGACGAAGGTAGTAGACGAATCGTGTTCTAGTAAACGCCCCATCGATGGGAGTCGTGGGTCAAAAATTAGGTAACAGCTTCAGTCCCAAACCACGGACCAATAGAACGGTCCGTTGGTTGGGAAACGAGTCGTCTATGGCCACTCGTTTATTGAGGTTGTTGCTGCGCAGCTTACTGTAACGTCTAGGGGTGAAGTTGTATATTCAACCCACGTTCAAAAAATATAAAGGGCTGTTAGTTAGGGGTATTTTTATATTCTAATCATGTTTATAAGTCTTTAACACTTAGAAGATCTCATTCTTCAAAATGAAAACCCAAATTTACCTCAGAAATTTTGTAGAACTCCATTGGAGCCAAAACTCAAGAAGGGCTTGGATTGGAGATTTGAGTGGATATTATTCATCAAATTGGTGTATTAACATCAGTGAGATATGGTTATTTATGCTTGAAACTCTACTCATCAAGGAGTCCAACATTCAAAGAAGTTTTCTAAAGTTTTCAAAAATAAATTGTCCAATTTTATGATCTATCCATGGGTTCTTGTATAAAAGGTTTTAATGCATTGTATATTTATTGAATTGTTGTTAATTAGATTATTTTAACTCATTTTACATACGAACCCATGTAATTGATAAACCCTAGTTTTTCACTACTTTACGAGTTATTTGATATTGACTTAATGCTTATGAATTCTAGTGTATACTCTACGGGCTATTGAGTGATATAAGAATTTTATTCAATTGATGTATAGATTGTATTATATTGATAAATCTATATTTAATTGACCTAGAATCATTTAGTATCATAGTTTTTATATCGAATTGATGTTCATGGACATGGGTAAGGGCCTTATGATATTGAATTGGATGATTTAGCATTGGATTGAAGTGTTGAGAATGGATTGGTACTACGCTGCCATAATTCTCTTTATTTTATGTTAATTAGATTTCAATTATATTGCGATTGGTATTGTCCACTTATGGTGGCGGCGCTATGTGTTTTACTTGCAATTCATGAGGATTTGTCGGCGTTTCTTTATGTATTATGATGATCATGACCTTGTCGTCACTAATTGAAGCACTATAATGATTTGTGAAGTTGATTTATGTGAATTATGATCATATCTATCTACATGTGAAGTAATGTGAGAGTATGTGTTCTTCTATTGATATTAGATAATCATGTTAGACTATGACTATGCGTTATGTGTATAGTCTTAGAGTTGATGAATGATTCTTCCTAATTGTTTATTGTGTCATATGATGGATATATTGATGATGTTATAGTAGTTTATAGGGTAATATAAAGGTGATGAAAGTTGTGCATATGAGTTTCTTGAATATGATATGCAATATGTGATAAAGTGAAGTCCTAATGTCTCTTGTGTGGTAGATTTGTGCCCCTTACTTGATGCATGTATGAATGTGAATATGAGATATCTTGACTTAGGAAGCTAAAGCCTCTTAGTACTGTATTTATTATTGACACGAGACCTTGAATGATGTTAAGAGGGTCCTTTATGTGAAACCTTGAACCTAGTGGTAAGGTTATGGACCTTGAAGTCGAAAGTCGTAATGATATCCTTATTGTAATGAAAGATGGACATAAGGTTGTTTGGTTGGAATAGAATCACATAAATCCTTAGCAAATTCATTATAAGCTTCTTGTCATCATTGTAAGGTACCCCAATGGATCTTTTTGGTAGAGTAAATGTGATTGTGTTATGAACTTGATATGGAACCCTTTTATATGAACATTTAATGTAAATTACTCTATGAAAACAAAGACTAGCACCGAGTGAGTATGGTATGGGAAGTATCTCTAGTTAAAGGATGCTACAAGAGTACAAAACACGTCCCTCATATTCCTTAACCATGTGCCTCCATGGAATGTGTCCAAGTTCTACCATTGGCAAGTAGAACACCCTCTATCGGAGTAGGTTCTCATGCCGGATTCCATGCTTTTCTACCATGTTGTATGTCGGTTATTGCCTATTCACATCATATAGGATACCTACTAGCATTAAAAAAGTTCTATGAAGTTTAGGTGGTGGTATGGGACGCTGTCTTGGCATTGCACAATACCCTTTAAAGGTGTTAGTTAGAATCCCTAGGTCTTATCCAAGAACATTACTTGAATGTCTTTATTTGATGAATGGGTCTTAAATGAATTATTGAATGTAATGAATTAAGTTACAAAATCATGTAAATGAATAAGTAATTATACAAAGTAGTTAAGGGTTGTCTAGTTAAGGGGGCATAAGAACGGTCACTTCGTATCTTACCTAGATAAGTCTTAAGAATGATTCTAGTTAGGGAAGTTTGTTGATTATGTAGACATGGTCTAAGCCTTAGGTAGTCTTAAGTATTACTAAGGTAATCTTAAAGAGTTCAATCATGGACATTATCTTCTTGATTTACTTAAGTAAGTCTTTTGATAGCCTTTGGAAGGAGAATGGCATGTAATCTATATGTCGTTGTATTAAGTGAGAATGATTCTACCTTAGGTATTCTATATGATCTCATAAGTGTGTGTGTGTAAGGGATTGTGTGCGCGGTCACTTCATTACTCAGTCAAGTGAGACATAGAATCAACTTTGGTAGGAGGATCTCTTGTTCATGTGGTTGGTGTCTTGTAAGTGTGTGTATCTCACTATAGGTGGTCTTAAGGATCATTTAGGTGTTCTTAGAGAGGGTGTATGTGCGGTCTATAGTTGTCATACTTACATGTGTCTTAGGATAGCTTTTAGTGAGAGGATTACATGTTAGAATTTGTTAAAGTGAACCAACACTTCATTGTAACAATGAAGAAGTTCACTGTACAGTGAAGTAGTTTACTATAATTTTGCTTTTAGAAATGTGATAAATGTTCTAAGTTATTTAATATTTGTTTTTAAGTTGATAAATGTTTTTCTTATGATTATATTATTATATTTAAATCAAAAGATTCATACTTCCAATAAATGTCTATTTTCATCATTTTTATGCATTATGTCATACTTAGTAAATGTGGTTGTACTAGTTCCATGGTTTTATCTATCTCTATAGTGGTTGGTAGGTGAGGAGAATTCAGGAAGCAAGACTTGGATCATAGAATCATTAAAGTAAAGTGAAGTATGTCCTCATTTGACTCGAGGGCATAGATGTTTTTAATTTCTTTATCGATGTATTGTAATAGACTTAGTAGTACTATATTTCTATTGTGTGTGGGTTGTGTCCTAAAGTATTTATGTGTCTAAGATTTGATGAAATGAGACTTAGTATTTCCTATGAATTTTATAAGAAAGACTTTTAAAGACTTATAGAATGTTTATGAAAAGTTTAAACTCTGCACTACTTTTCATATGTTTATATGCGACGAATGATGCGAAAGGGTTTGTACAAGACCTCCCAGATATCAAGTACACCGGTTGCACTCCGAGTGTGCCTTATCATCTAGGGCATGGTCTCGGGATGTGACACTTATATACATTAAAATAGACCTTAAAATAGTGTCTAAAGCTTTTGACACTTATGTTAGGCTCTAGAACACGGCTTAGACGTTCGAAGTGTTACAACGCGCTTCACAATTATTAATAAGAATCAACATATATTTCGTTTAGTAAGACGTCCATCCTAAAGATATTAAACCTCATGCTCTGATACCAAGTTTGTCACATCCGGGGAGAAACCCCGAGAAGTAGCCGGTGTCGTCGTCCTAAATGAGGAATAAGGCTAACCTCTTAGGATTTGTCATTATATTTCATAGCTTAAATTGCGGAAAATTTAAAACTTTTCATCTACTTCTACATTGAGGTTTACATAGACCTCTCGCATACACATAATATATACATAAGGTGTTTACATAGACTCCTCGTATATAAAGCACTACATAGGCTTCTACCTTTATTTCATATACATAATATAGTAATATGAAATCATAGGATGACTAGGATAAGCCTCACATATAAACCATCTAAGTCGAGTACAACATTCCGACATAGCCCTTAATTAATTACAATAAAAGCCACATATAGGCATATACGATAATTGTCTTCAAATGAAAAGCGAAAGAACTAAAATATCTATAAGACTAAACAACATTAATATATAGATAGTGGTATCATTCCTCGGAGGTGAGGACCTACCAAACTTGGAGAATGAGGATCTATGTTATGTTAAAATGGCAATTCTAGAAGCTCAACGGCCGGAACCTATATAATTGTAGAAACATAGTATTATGGTAATATGCACATAAAACTTTGAAATAATGCATGAGAAAGGGAAATTTACTTTTGAAGACATGCTAAGTCATTCAGAAACATTTAATGTACGTACAAGGGCACATACAACATAAGGAATCACAATAGCATGAGTCATGTTCATAATCAATACATCCTAACATAAGAATCATGTATAACACAAACCAACATCGTTAATGCATAAGAAAGTGAAAATATATAGTAGCATACTTGAATATATCATCAAACAGCTCAAACATCATGCTATAAAAAAAGGAACATATAGGAATTCATAACATTATAACGTATACAAGACCTCTGCTCACAATCCTCCATCAAATCTACATGTGAAATAACCAAGCAAAGCCCCATAACCTTTCTCAACCAAGTAAAAAAACAAAGGATAACAAGTATTGTCTAACTTCATATAGTATCAAGAGTATAATCACCATACATAGTAATATAGAGTAATAACATGTTCATAAGTGAAACTAACATCATATAGGATCATCAACATGTATAGTCAACATATGCATAATATTTACTTTATGTAACATAAGAACAACCTTCTAAGTCTTCCCTCAAGGCTAACTAGAGCAATGTATAGGTAGAGTCCCATACCCCTACCAAGACTAAGTCAAACCCCTTAGGTTACCCTAGTTAGTGTTCACATTATTACTTCATTTTTACTTTCGGTAATCCTTGACTTAACCGACATAAACCACAAGAGATGTGGAATCCGGTTTCATGAAACCCGACAACGAAAGAAGGTGGACCACTTTACAATGTAGTAACATAACATAAACATAGTATTCTAGGTGGATCCACTAGTTAGTATTCCTATGAGGACAATAACTAGGAGAAATATTAGGGACACTCTTTATACACATTTCATTGTAGTCTCCAATATCATGAGTACAGTAGCGAACCTACCTTCTCACAATGGAAAGGGAACACCTCATATCTAGTTCACTCGGTGCTAAGCTAGAGACCCTTTTTGAAAAGTCTTTAAGCCTTTATTAGTCATCATAACTTAGTAGAGGCCATATAATACAAAAAACTTGTATATTCATATCATTAGATTATTAGGATTTAAATTATAATATCCTTTCAATAAAACCCTCTTATGTGTGATCAAAACATTATCATCATCATATCATAGTAAGGCACATAGGCAACTCATAACTAACCTTATATTATTACATCTTAACACAATTTCACATCTTCACATAATTAAGAAAATTCAATTACATCATAAAAGCAAAACCTACTTAATACAATCACAACATACACTTCAATTGAACTTCATCACAATGTACAAGGTTTGAAATCACAAAGTCTTACCAATTCTCCTTCAACAAGCTATCATCATTGATCATACCCTAAACAATTCAATTTCATTTGTAATAGGTGTAATAATATCATTAAAGTGTAATTAACACAATAACTAACTCAATTGCATCATTTCTAATCAATTCAACATGAGTTCATAACCTAAGGAAGGAAATTTAGGTTAATTCATGATCTATTACACAAACTAGGTTAATTTATCAAGAACCAATGTAATTGAACCATAATACAACATAATATAATCATAATAACCAGACAAAATCGTAAACAATACAATGTTAGAAGATCAAATTCGTGTTACAAAGAAACCCATATGAAATTATCTTTTCGAAAACCTATTTTAGAAGAACCCTTTGGAGAAAGAAATCCCAAAGGTGAAAGGATACCATACCTTTTTAATCCTTGAAGAATGATGGATAAAAGTAGTCTTATTGTTGCCTAGAACTCTTAGACCTTGGTCTTCTATGGACTTTCTTTTGAGAGAGAAAGTAGAGAGAAGGATGAGCAATTTGGGTTTGGGAAAATTGATGTGATAAGTGGGTTTTAGGATTGGGGTAGTTTATATAGTTGATAATTAATCTAATTAAAAAAACCCTTAACCCGTAATTAAACCCCTAACTAACTAAATTAATTAAATAAACTTTTTTAAAATTTAAAAGAAAGTGTAAGCCTGACCTACAAGACGCGACCTACAGGTCGTATGTTAGTCGACCCCTCTCCCTCCAACCGTACTGCACATCCATATTATTGGTCAGATACTGTGCATTTTGTCCATTTCATGAAAATTTCTAAGTGTGGGTTGATTGAGGCATCGACTCCCCGTATATTGGTTTAAAACCCGTCGCCTACAACTCATAGGTAGACATTGTCTACATTGCCTCAATAGGCAAGTGTGGGTCAAACGAAAGGGTCCTCTCAAAGGACCCCTAGGGTAGTCCTTGGGGAGTCTTACCCGGGCGTTTCGATGCTAAACATGTTCCAATACTATTTAAAAACCTTTTACTAAATTTCATCAATTTTGTGACTCTAAAAACCTTGTGATATAGCTTAAGGCATACTAGCACCTCTTACACTAGTCTCCGGACGTCATAGACGTTTCTTGACGTCTTGACTTTCAAACCTTATAAATGACCTATAAACATTATTTTTGACATCAAAGCAGTGTTAAAACCCTTAGACACTCATATGAGGCTCTACACCAGGTCTGGGATTTTCGGAGTGTTACATGTGTGGTCTCTGCTTTAATATGCATTATGCTCTCCTAAAACCTAATTTTATAATGTAATGTTAATAAAAGCTTTTCAATAAAGGGAACTCATCCTAGCACTGAGTGAACTTGAAGATGAGGGGTGTCCCTTCCCAAATTTAGAAGGTAGGTTCGCCATAGTCATCACGAAGTGGATAGCCTCATGGCCCAAAGGGCATAGAGTAATATTTTCCTATATGCCTCCTAGTTCCATAAACTATTCTTGCCCCATAGGATCTAGAAATTTATATCTCCTAATATTCTAGCATGACGTTAATGTTCTACTTTGGTAAGGTAAAGCACCTTCCCTTGGTGTAAGGTTCTACAACACCAAATTCCATGTTTAGGACACATGGTCTTAGTTTCAATTAATTCTATAGTTTCCCTAAAGTAAAATGGAGAATGGAACTAAAGTAATGGACCCTAGCTAGGATAACCTAAGGGAAGTTTCTTAGTGTAGGTGATGGCATGGGACTTTATTTATGCATTGCACAGTAGTGATACGCTCAAATTATACTTCCCTAAAGAAGTATAAGTGGTCTATCAAGTAGAGAACCCAATTATTAGGTTAGGTTGATCCCACGAGGAAAATGGTTTAGACTTAACTTTAGTCTACGATTACTTCTATTTAGTCAATTTCTTTCTAAAAATTGTAAATACAAAGGGGGGGGGGTTGTGAAACAAAAATGTTCAACTATTTCTATGTAAAGCAAGTACCAAGATTAAAACATTGGTGTTTATCAAGTGGTGATAAAAACTAGGGTTTAAGCATTCCCAATAGGTTCATAACGCGGTAATCGTATCTATAACAATTCTTTACTTGTGTCAGGCATGCAAACTGATAGGTTATGTATCTCTAAATCCTTAGTTCGACTTTTAAAGTGTTTCACCCTATACCTTGGTCCGGTTACGTGTGTGTAAGTTACAAAACCTTACCTTTACCCTATATTAAGAATCATATTCGATGTATGGCTTAGTTACTACTTCGCACCAATCGAAACTAGCCTATTAGATAGTGTCCACTAAATCTATGTTGATAATTATTTTCCTATTAACCACCCCCTTGGTCCAGCAAGTAGAAATAGGGCAAGTTATAACGCGTGCACTCGTTAAAAAGACTTCTAAACGAAGGAATTATCAATACATGCACGAATCTATTCTAGAATTCTTATTTAGCAAGTTTTACCTTGTTAATCACCCATGGTTCCCACAACCCTAGTTATGGATTTAGTAACCCACGCCTAGAAGAACACAATTCATATTTGTTGAATAATTCATGAACTTACTTTAACAAGATTGAATAAAATCAAGAAATTATACTTGAAATAACAAAATTCACTTGAGAATCGATTCTGGAAATTTGAATTAATTCCCAAATTCCAAAGTCATGTCTCCAATAACTAAAGTATGAAAAATAATAAAGAGTCTAACCCGAAAAAATGAGGTATTTTACCCTATTTATAATAAGAAAGTCCTAAATTAAAAGGAGTTAAAAATAAGGAAAGTTTGTCCCAAAACGTGTCTTCCATAAACAACTCCATAGACAGTCCGTCGATGGAACGACGGACTGTAGACTGCCTCCGTCGGTCCATACATAACATCTTCTTCAAGCCTCCAAATCACACTTCTCTGATCCAATCGACGGACCAACAACACTGTTCGTCGATGCACTTAAAGTTCGTCAGTGCATATTATCGTTTCATACATAGCTTTTTCTCCAACACCGAGTACTGGGGCATTCTGTAATCACATTGACGACTTGATAGTACGGTCCGTCGATCAGTCGACGGTCCGTCGATCAGTCGACGGTCCGTCGATCAGTCGACGG